>NC_058047.1:28860000-29035000 GCF_020085105.1 Siniperca chuatsi | reverse complement strand
CTCTGTTTGGATTTTGATGGGCATCTATTCATGCAGTTACAGTACCGTTGCTTTGAGTGGCCAAAAAGGACAAAGAAGAGCCGCATTTCAGCAATCACTTCTCACATTTTACAACTTCTCAAATAAGTAGTCAATAATAATAATAATAATAATGGCCAGGGGTGTGGTTGCCACAAACAAATATAGGCTGGTCGCCAATTAGGGATGGGAATCGAGACCCGGTTCTATAAGAACCTGATTGCAAATTTCTCAAAACCCGAAAATCAATAAGGTTCGAGCTTACAGCTGTTGAGTCCTATAACGTAACGCTATGTCTCGAGAGACGAGCCATGTCATTAAAATTAAATCACTGATGCACAAACAAAAACAAAGTTTTGAAATCAGGTGAATTGCCTGACGCCGTTTTTTCACTCATTAGGCTGCTTGCTAGGTTGGCTGAAAGATGAGGAAGTAAAATGCCATTTATGTTCTAAATTAATTTCTTGTAAGGCAAAGTCAATGCTAAAGCACCTCAACATTGCGCATCAGTTAATGCCAAAATGCAGTTCCTTCGACTGTCTTCGAGTCGTAACACCACCGACAATCATTGCACACCCCAACTTCCCCCAACTAGCAAGTCCCATTCGTTGACAATAATAATCCAATTGATGATAATCCAAAAATATGCCATCGCTTAAAATGACAGTACAGACGTTAACCAACACTTGTGTGAAAACGAAAGTTATTATAACATAAACAAGTTATATTTTTATTTAGCACATTTTACCAAATTAATGTCACTTGCTTTCTGTCTGATAGAAGAATGTTTGGAGGGCCTAGTAATGACTTGTGTTTAATGATAGGCCAAAATATGTTTAACATTCACCAACTATATTAATTTAGTTAATTTGGTGGTCAGCTCAAGCTCACCTCATCTTCATTGTTGGAAAAAATTTGTACATTTATTGCTGTTGATATATTATTTTACATCATTACATACATTTTGCATCAGCAGTGTTTATTGAAAGCTAGGCAAATGTCATTCTGTTCAGAAATCAAATAGTCAAAGACTCAGTTAAGCAATAAAAGCAATACCAGTTCTGTTAAGAATTTATTGTCGTCTCGTTTTTCCACCAAAGTCATAGAAAAGTATCAATAGTGGTATTGATAAAGACTCAGATCGTTAAGCAGTCTGGAAAATGGTATCAATATCAATAAAAATGGGGATCCCCATCCCCTATCATATAATGTGCATGCCAACTAAGTACATTTCCAGTGGTGGAGGAAGTATTCAGATCCTTTACTTAGGTAAAAGTACTAATATCACACAGTAAAAATACTGTTACAAGTAAAAGTCATGCATTGAAAATGTTACTTAAGTAAAACGTATGTAAGTATAATCAGGAAAATGTATTAATAATTAAAAGTAGGCCTACTCAATGCAGAAAAATTGCCCTTGTGTATATTATATCATTTTATTATTATTATTATTATTATTACTCATGCATTAATGTAAAAGCAGGATTTTACTGTTGTAGGTTGAGGTGGTGCAAACTTTTGTATAGGACTGTAACTAATGATTTTCATTATGAATTAATCTGCTGATTATTTTCTCAATTAATCAATTGATTGTTTAGTTTTTTAAAAGTAAATTATAATTTAAAAAATTACATCAATTACAATTATAAATCCTCACATTTGAGAAGCTGGAACCGATGTTTGCGTGAAAAATGTAAACGATTTTCAAAATAGTCGCCAATTCATTTTCTGTTTGATAGTTTAATGCATAACAAAACATCACATTTTACAAGCTCTTTTTGAGATTTGTGCAAAAATCTTCATTTGTAAAGGAACTAGTAACTAAAGCTGTCAGATAATCATCGTAATGCCAGAGCAACCTACTACTCATCATTAATAGAGGAAAATAAGAACAACCCCAGGTTTCTTTTCAGCATTGTAGCCAGGCTGACAAAGTCACAGCTCTATTGAGTCAGGTATTCCTATAGGTCTCAGTAGTAACGACTTTATGAGCTTCTTTAAAGATAAAATTGTAATTATTAGAGACAAAATTCATCACGTCCTGCCCTCAACCAGCAACGATTTAGACTGCTTTTCTCCTAACGACCTTCAACTATGTTCAACGATTTCTTCATCAAAGCCATCAACCTTTCTCTTAGACCCCATTCCAACTAGGCTGCTTAAAGAAGTTTTACCCATAGTTAGCACTTCTTTACTAGATATGATCAATCTGTCAGGCTATGTACTACAATCTTTTTAAGTAGCTGTAATTAAACCTCTTCTTAAAAAGCCCAATGTTGATCCAGGGGTTTTAGCCAACTATAGACCTATATCTAACCTTCTCTTTCTCTCTAAGATCCTTGAGAAAGCAGTCACCAATCAGTTGTGTGACTTTCTACATAACAAAAGTTTATTTGAGGATTTAGAGTGCATCATAGCACAGAGACAGCACTGGTGAAAATTACAAATGACCTAATTGCATCAGACAATGGACTTGTCTCTGTGCTTGTCTTGTTAGATCTTAGTGCTGCATTCGACACCATTGACCATCACATTTTGCATTAAAGGAACCACACTAAGCTGATTTAAATCCTATCTATCAGATCGATCTCAGTTTGTACATGTTAACGATGAATCCACCATGCACGCCAAAGTTAGTCACAGACTTCCGCAAGGTTCTGCACTTGGACCAAGTCTATTGACCTTACTGTATATATGCTTCCTTTAGGCAATATTATTAATAAACAATCCATAAACTTTAATTGTTATGTGGATGATACCCAATTATATCTATCGATCAGCCATCAAGCCAGATGAAACTAATCAGTTAGCTGAACTTCAAGCATGCCTTAAGGACATAAAAACCTTGATGACCTGCATTTTTCTGATGTTAAGCGCTGACAAAACTGAAGTTATTGTACTTGACCCCAAACACCTAAGAGACATGTTATCTAAAGACATAGTTACTCTAGATGGCATTGCCCTGGCCTCCAGCACCACTATAAGGAAACTCAGCGTTGTCTCTGATCAGGATTTTTCCTTTAACTCCCACATGAAACAAACATCAAGGACTGCCTTTTTTTCACCTAACATTTTCACCTACATTTCAAAAATCCAGCACATCCTGTCTCAAAGTGAGGCAGAAAAACTAGTTCATGTATTTGTTACTTCTAGGTTGGATTATTGCAATTCCTTATTATCAGGCTCCCCGAATATGTCCCTTAAGATGTGTACTGACAAGAACTAGGAAAGAGATCAGATAGGATTAGCTTCTCTGCACTGGCTCTCTGTAAAATCCAGAATAGAATTAAAAATCCTTCTCCTCACCTTCAAAGCTCTTAATGGTCAGACACCATTGTATCTTAAATAGCTCATTGTACTTTATTACCCGACTAGAACACTGCACTCTCAGAATGCAAGGTCCCAGTTTGGGTTCAGGAGGCAGACACCATCTCCACATTTAAGAGTAGGCTCAAGACTTTCCTCTTTGATAAAGCTTATAGTTAGGGCTGGCTCAGGTGAGTCATGAACCAACCCATTAGTTATGCTGCTAAAGGCCTAGACTGCCAGGAGACTTCCCACGATGCACTGAGCTCCTCTCCTCCATCTGTATGCATTCTTATCCCATTACTGCATGTTACTAACTTGATATCTTCTCCCTTTCGTAGTTTTTGTACTTTCTCTCTTTGTAAGTTCTCTCTTCTTCTGTTGCTTTCAGCAGGTATTTCTTCCTCTGGAGCTGTAGACTCTGGATCTATGATTTCACCTACCTCCATGTTCCTGCTTAACTATTATTATTATTATTATTATTATTATTATTGTTTATTATTATTAATATTATCTCTCAACCCAACCAGCAGCAGCAGATGGCCGCCCTCCCTGAGTCTGGTTCTGCTTGAGGTTTCTGCCTCTTAAAAGAAGGTTTTTCAGTGAGATCTCACAAGTTTTTCACCTCATTCACACACATTCATACACTGATGGCAGGTGCCAAGTGCTCATCAGTACAAAGAAATTAACTGATCAGTCACAAACACCAAAGGCACAGCCCTCGGGAGCAATTTGAGGTTCAGTGTCTTGCTCAAGGACACTTCGACATGTGGGCTGGGGGAAGCTGGGATCCAACCCGCATACCATCAAGCCACAGCCACTTAACTATAACTAATTATAAATAAAACTAAATTGAATTCGATACTTGTTTCAGTGCCAGTACAACTTTTTCCATTACAAATGTTTCAATGCCAATGTTTCCTTTTTAAGTTTCTGCTAACAATCCCACAATGCAATGCTTGCAACAGCTGTGCAGCACTACACCAGTGACGATGTTGGTGATGATAATTAATAAAATCTCAATTTACTTCTCACTATAATGTAAACTACTGAGTGCTTATTACTGTATGTAGTTAATGGTGAATGAGTGCTTTCGGACACAGCCGTAGGCCAAATTCTGTTTTTATAAAAGACATTTTAGCCAGTGGTGTTGGTCAGAAAAGTTAACTTTGATTTCATTATTCTTTTACAGGCAGAAGACTGTAACCAGTTTCTAAATTAATCGAGAGATTACTAGAGTTCACACTTCTTAGAATAAAAATGCTGTGTATTCCCACACACTTTTTTCTGTTTGTCAGACACTGAACCTTCATCAAGACCAGAGGCCTGTACTATGAAGCAAGTTCAACATACCCAGGATATCTTTTTGTTATCTGGCTTCACTGACCCTAACAACCGCAGTCACGGTAAGCAGTCACACTACCGTGGTTATCAACTCAGTAAGTCAACCCAGGTTTTCACAATGCACGAGCGTTTTCAGATAAAAGTGGCGGTGTTTGCAGCATATGACCAATTGCAAACATGGACAAGTCTATTGGTTGCAGAGCGGCATTTTTTACAATTGAAGAGCAAACTATAATATTAGAGAAATGTGAATACGTTAAACACATAATCCAGGCTACAAGCATCACAGTTACAGCTGCCAAATGCAGGAGGAAGAGCTGGCAAAAAAAAATTGCCGTGTGAATGCATAAGTAAACTAAAATATCACTGCCCCATCATTAGGACACAAGTAGATCTGACTATAATTACTTTATTATGCTTTACACATAAAACACAACAATAAAATACACAGTAATATATGAATAAGTAGGCAGGCAGGCATAGGGAATAAAAGAGAAATAAAACTTAAACGCAATGGATGATTAAAAACCATAAATAAAACACCAAGGATAAAATGTAAAGACAATGGGTCAATTAAAACTTAAAATAGAGCGGTGCAAGACTTAAGTGCAGCGTCAAGAATAAAATATAATGTAACTCAGTAGTTATGAATTAAAATAAACAAAGATTACAAGAAAAAGAAGGTAGGAAGATTTGTGCATTCCATTAAATTAATGTGTTGCTTAGATGTATTCTTATGGCATGTATTATTCTTTTAGCTGCAACCCGAGCGGTGTGAAACGGACTTGAGAGCAAAGAAAAGATAAATACAAAAACATAATTCAAAGCTGTAAGTAGACTTATGTTTATATCTTATAAGTACAACAAGTACAAGGCTTTAGTGCTTCAATCAGTCTCTGTGGTAGGATGATATCTGTATACAAAAGCACAAGGGTTTTGCCGGTCTCTGAACACCAAGCTTTTTTTATTTTCATTCTTCTATGAATGGTGATGCCATTTTCCAAGAGAATTGATTGGTCAGTAGCCTATATAGGCAGTGCTTTTATGCGATCTCTTATCTCAAACATAACCTGCTCCGGAGCAGGTTAGGTGTTCAGCACAAGTTATCATGGTGATCTACCCCGGTAAGAATTGAACCACCGTCATAACCCTGAAAACCCATAGTTAAACCTGAAGTTACCTCGCTAACCCCAAATCCTGCCTCGTAGTACAGGCCCCAGTTAGCTTAAATGCCAGTTATGTTTCATACTTCAAATAAAACACTTAAAACATGAGTGAATAGTCTGGCAAACCACAGTGGACTGTACTAAGAGACTGAAAATATTGCCGCCTTACTACTTGGAATCAATAATCGTAAACACCAAGAACCGACCGAGCAATCTGATTGTTCAACTAGAACGTGCTCAAATCAGCATGACAGCACACCGTACTCATCACTAAAAATATTACGCCACCAGGTGTGTGCCTCCTTTGTTTGCGGCAAGCCGAAGAGCAAACAATTTTGTGGCCGCAGTGAAAATGTTTTTGAAAGGTTAAACACCAACAAACATGGATTGAAGCATATTTCATTAGATAAAAACATGTTGTGAATTTTGGAAATGAATACATCTATCTTTTTTCAATAAATTTTGACTTTTGGACTTTACAATGGGGGTGCACGGTGGCAGAGCGGCTAAAGCTTCTGCCTCCCAATAAGGAGATCGTGGGTTCGTGGGTAGAAAATGGATGGATGGATGGACTTTACAATGCTCCGGAGTTACTGGAAATGTTTGGATCACATGGAAACTCACCTCAGCCTTGATGGTATGCTCTGGTACCTTCCATCAGCCGTGCCGGTGTCCACGGCGCTACTAGCTTAAAAATACATGTGAAGTTCATGGACGTAGTTAAAAATTAAACCTAATAGGTTTCGATTTGTCACCAGATTGGCCAAGCCTTCTCATTGGTTGAATGGAGCCTCCTCTCTTTGAAAGAAGCACGCAGCCATGACGGTTACAGTTTAAAGAAGAAGACGGTTACAGTTGGCTGTATGACAACAAAGATGTCAAAATTTCTGTAGCTATCTCTACCAACTCTGCAGGACTGTAGGAAAGAAACCTCCAAGGGAATAATGCAGAATATTCAAGTTTGTCTTCTTGTTTTAATTCTCATAACTGAAAGATTAAAAACGCTAACGTTAGCAGGTAGAAAATGAGTGGTGTCAGGCTTCTATTTAGATTAGCTAACTAGCTATATTAATAGTATAGTAACAGCAATTATTTAATCTAGTAAAACTGCTTTTGTAGTGGTAACGTTAGCCGTAGTCAATCAGATTATTTGACAATGAAAAATACAGCATTCATTTACATTTGCTAGCTGCTGCTCCTGGGCTAACGTTAGTCTGTATGTAACATTAGCTGCCTAATGCTACCGCTAATTTACATTATGTAGATTGAATGATTTCAAAGCTCCCAACTCTCACCTTAAATTATGCTGGTTGAGTAAAATCCTCATTAACTGTTCTGAATAAATGGTAAATGGACTGTACTTATATAGCGCCTTTCTAGTCTTTTTCGACTACTCAAAGTGCTTCAACTACAAATCACATTGATGGTAGGTGCCAACTGCTTATCATTTCAAAGAAAATAACTCACCAAAGGCACACAAAGGCCTTGGGAGCAATTTGGGGTTCAATGTCTTACCCAAGGACACTTCAACATGTGGGCTGGGGGAAGCCGGGATCGAACCATGACCTTCCGATTGGTGGACGACCCGCTCTACCACTAAGCCACAGTCACCCGTGGAGTGGCTACTGGCTAGTGAACTGAAAGGGGCTCGAACAGACGGCTATCTTTGTGAATAGCAGCACTGTTGCCATGGATTATGTAATGTTAGTGATGTTATTTACAGGTACACTAGCTATTTTACAACAATTAATCGTTAAAGAGCGTAAAAGCTAATGTATAGGGTTTTTATTTTCCTCAACAAGAGAGCACCAGGCCTTTCAGAGATGCATGGTAATTTATCTCATTTAGTGCCAAAAAATATTACTGGTAGCCTTTTCTACACTTCTCTATATTGATTAATGCTGAAACTATTCTTTGAATTTCTAACTTCATAAGGTACCCTTTTTTTGACACAGACAACAATGGGCTACAGTACCTCCCTAAAAATAGGGAGAACACAGCAGTGGTGGTAGGAGAAGGAGCTCTCACACCTCAGACAGCAGCGGACCAGAGTTGGAGAGAGATGTGACTAAAGAGGAGCAGTTGGAGGGAGACCAGAGTCGCAAGGCCATAGCTCGACTGAAACACAGCACCGACAACGAACAGATCTTCTTGAAAATGAGAGCAACCTTGCAGCACAGACAAAAGTTCATCCACAACCCTGCGCTATGCAGCACAGTTCTTACAGTGCTCTGCTTGAACACCTCATCCAGTCTGCAGAGGAGAACACCGATGATGATGATGATGATGATGATTAACCTGGTATGTATCTGGCCACCTTTTCATATTTTGACTTACTTAATTTATTGACCATGACAAATGGTTGTGTAGTCAAATAATAATTTTATTGACAAGAGCTTTTTTAGTTTTAATATTGATGTATCAAGGACTTTAGTCAGGTGTATTTCATGAAAGTAGGTGCTCTCCCCCTTTCTTCTCAGGTTGGGATAGTGACATGGCCTCACTGCTACTGCTGCCACCAACACCAAGTGGAAAGAAGGGAGTTGTGAAGATCAGTATCCAGGAAGCTGTGGACCATGTAGTCAAGTTTCATAAGGTCAGTGTGTCCTGATTTCCATTTTTATTCATCCAATAGGCAATAGTGTAACCCCCACTCCAAAAACAAACAAACATTTTATCATGCCCTCCACTGCAAACAAAGGAACTATACAGGTCTACTGTCTTACAGGTAGAGAGTCACATGATGGGGTCACATGGGGACTGTTCAAGATACACACCGAAGAGAGTAAATTTCAGTGAGGGAATAATATTATATTAATATATATATATATATATATATATATGCTTATTGCCTGTTGTCAGTCTCTACATCGCTATTGACCTTGTGCTTATTACTAGTTATCAGACTCTATAGCAACACACACGTGCATGAGCATTGTAAATACCAACAAAAATAGTCCAGGCTGCCTACAAGGGTTCCAGTCCTCATCAACACCCATCACATTGTTACGGACAGAACAGACCGGAGACACAGTGAAGATACAGAGATAGTTTATTGTAACACTAGGAGTATGAATAGATAAAGGGGAGAATGATACTGTCCTTTTTTCACTGGAGATCGTGGAGCTCTGGAGTAATGTGGCTGAACACTGGAGAGTAGGTTCACACGGGACAGGGAACCGGAGCGACACACGGGAAACAGGAGACACGGGACCAGGAGCTGGAGTAACTCACACGGGAGACTGTAGACACACGGGACCAGGAGCTGGAGCGACACGCACGGAAGACTGGAGTAGACAGGAGCTGGGATCGAGGTGCTGGGTGCTAGTAAGAGTTTTGTTGTTTTGTAGTTAAGTCCGAGGCGTAGTAGATTCAGGAGACAAGAGTTCTATCCTTCGTCTTAACGATACCGGACACTGACTGTGGTGAGGAGTTGGGATATATAGAGGAGTAGAGTGACTGATTGGATGCAGGTGTGTACTAGGTAACAGGTGATGGGAATCAGTACTCAGGTGAGGGAGTGCGGGGTGCAGTGGAGCCTGGCATGTCTGTGACACACATACAATACAGTGCTAACAGTAAATAATACAGTTGTTAACAGAAGCGACCACAGAGGCCTGTTTTTTTTCCCTGACCTTTGAGTAGCAAAGTTTACAATATTGCACTGCCAGGGCTGGAATTAAGTCATTTTTAGGGCAAGGCCACTTGGCCTTTGATAAATACAAATTTGTTGGCGAATCGTGGCCAAAATGTAGGGCACCAAGGTCAAAACTAATGGTGCTATATCACGTGTGTGACGATATTTGAGTTTTGTCGGCCATTACCAAAGTAACTACCCAGTTTTTTGACAGCGAGGTTTCTTTTATTTATTGCTATGATTTCAACACGGATTTGTTGTTCACAATGTAATGTTAGCATTTCAGGGGAAGAAAATACCATATGTGCGCTCCTTTTGTGGCATCGTGCTTAAAAAGTTACGTTAGCAACCCATCAGATCTCACAAGTTTAAACTTTATATGCTTGTTGTTAAGCAACACTATGCAGCAATATCCTGGTAAACTTTAAAACACACGTGTATTAATACTTACACTGGACAGTGTTTAGCTGTTTGTGCTTATCACATAATGTTAATTGTTAGCTAGCGGGTTAGCTGCATTGATGGTCTTATAAGCGCTTTGAGTGGTATAGCTATATCTGCGGAAGTGGGAGAAATCTCATGATGACAGAAACGTTGGGAAACATGAGTTTATTTGCTGTGTTGCATGTAGTTTTAAATGAGGAAATCCGCAACTTTCTTTTAAGGGCACAAAGGCCAGTTCAGAACAGGGCATGCCAAACTGGCCATGTGGGTAGTTAATTTTAGAAGGGGCATTACAGCCACACTCCAGGGCATCCACGGCACTGGCCGTTTGGCTGTGGTATAATTCCTAACTTGCGCCGCCACGATTCGATGGTGATGACAAGAATAGCATGCATGCCGGTATCTTTATTAGAGTTAATTAGTGATGAATCACCCTCATGCATGATTCATACAACAGTAGCCTAATTTTACGCATGATAATGAGAAAAATAGAAATGCATGGGAAAAAGAGCATATTGTCAATATTTTAGAGACCCCCCAAAACTTCATAAATCATGTTGTCAGGGGAGCTCATGTCTTATTAAGCGGAGCCAAGCTCCCCCTGGCTCCCCTGTAGTTCGCACCCTGCACTTCTAGTCCCTGCTTCCCTTACAATAAATACCCTTTTCAATTGTGTCTGCGTTTGGGTCTACTCTGCAAATCATAACACTTAAAAACTGTTTGCAAGCTCTTAAAAAGTCTTAAATTGTCTTAAATATATTTTTGTTCATACAGTTGTCTAATACATTATGACAGAATATGTCATGGTGATAAAAGTCTGCAATGTGTCCTTTTCTTTGACCAAAATACATACATTTAGACAAATGGCAATGTTGTCATTTAGATAACTGTAAAAATGTTAAGTAGCTAGGACTACAACTTGTATGTGCTTACTTGTGTGGCAAATTGTCTATTCTAAGAAGCATTTAAAATGTTTAAAAAGCCTTAAATTTAACTTGCTAATGCCTGCAGATGTCCTTTTTCAATATGTTGGGTTCCTAACTGAAATGTAGTTCACCGCTTGAAAAAGACAAAAATACTGATAATGATAAAAAAATTATCATCGGTCTGTGGTTATTACTGTCCTGGAACTACAACAATGCAAGACAATTTTACTGACAAGCAGTTTTGGGTGTTTTAATTTCTTGTGCACTTTAATCTGTTGACATCAAGAAATTGTAATGACAGTGATGCCACTGATGATCATTTTATAAGAAATATACAAGGGAGGAGGTAGTCATGGTATTCTGTCAATGTGCTGCAATTGATGCTTATGATGGTGAAAGAGGTAATGATTATGGTGATGAAAGGTGCTATATATTATACTACCACTTACAGTATGCTTTGGGGGACATGCTATGGACATTGCACTGGTACAAGTCACCTTTTTTATGTTGTTTCTGTGTCGAATTTTGTATGTTTATGTCTCATCTTCTGTACCATAATTATGCTTTCTGCAACACATAGTGCATACCTTGAAATGTAACTTGTACCTGATCTCAATGGTATTTGGGCTTGATATGTGTATTTTTTTTACTGCTGCATTGAGTATCTTTGAAAATAAAATTTGAGGTTATAAATTACAGAAACAATGGCATTTTATTGGTAAGATAGTATAGAGATTAAATTACGACACCGTGATATGCCTTTGACTGTCTGCCGACGTAATCACAACGTTGGGGTAAGGTTATTATATTACTTTGTCAAATGTAACATTTTTAGAACGTAATTGTAACGTATCCACAATATGACGCGGCAGCGATGGGGCCCTGGTCTTACTTTTCTACATAAATATTACGTAATTTAATACGTAAAGCAGACCTTATGAGAACAACAGAGGATGTTAACAGTACGTTGCCCCAACCACATTTTGTTTTGAGGGTTAGCTCAAGTTGGCTGGCTGACTCAACAGGGACTAGAAATCGTCTCTGTTGCTAGGTCGTTACTAAGGGTCGGCCTACTTGCTGGAGTAGTAAACTAGGTTTTATTAAATAGGATTCTACTGATGTGACTGATTGTTTTCAACTTATTAGTCAGACCCCATGTGTTTCCCGGGAATCGGAGATAATATCAGCAAAAAAATTTATTTTGAGAGCAAATTGCACGACTGTCCTGCTAATAATGATGTTAAAACACACCCTCTTGTGTAATATTGCTTAATTCTCAAACATTCCAACCCCTGACACATACGTGTATCTATGAAATTCCTGTCGGGGACTGTGGGTTTTGGGACAATCTTATAAATCTTGATTTAACATTAGTAGATGGTGCATAGTAGTTCTGGTAATGCTGATGTTGCCTTAAATACAAACACTACAATACTATATACAAAAACTATATATAATGAAATTATAATGCTACTAAAGGAGTATAGAATTTAAAGTCTAAGGTTACTGTACAGTCAGTTGGTATAAAGTGGAGGTACTCTTGACTCCTGGGTGGCAGGAGAGGAGAGAGGTGTGTGGCAACCCCCCCCTCTCTTTCTCTCTCTCTCTCTCTCTCTCTCTCTCTCAAAACCTAACATGGCAGCGGCGGATGGCCACCCACCATTGAGTCTGTTTCTGTCCAAGGTTTCTGCTTCTTAAAGGAAGTTTTTCCTTGCCACTGTCACCAAATGCTTGCTTATGGTGTGATTTGTTGGGTCTCTGTAAATAATATTATAAAGAGTACAGTCTAGACCTGCTCTATAGGAAAAGTGCAATGAGATAACTTCTGTTATGAATTGGCGCTATATAAATAAAATAAATTGAATTGAATTGAAGCCTAAGAAGGACAAAGTAGAGATGTGAAACTTATATTTTTCTGCCTTGACATAGAGCTGGTGTTCGAGGAGGCACTGGAGAAGATGAGGATATCATCCAGGTAGACATTCAGAATCAGAAATACTTTATTGATCCCCAAGGGGAAACTCTTTTGTTACAGCTGCTCACTATCACGTCAAACACGGACAGGTTTAGCATGTCCCAGAGGACGTCATTGACCAGAGCCTGAAAAACAGCTGGCGAATTTGTGAAACCAAAGGGCATTATGAGTAAACACATTTTTCCACTCATCACCCTCCCTAATTCTTACTAGGAGAAAATCTTAGCTCCTTGCAAAAGTTTAAATGCATACCTGTTTTTGATGGTGACGCCATTGAGGCCTCGGTAGTTTGGTCCGGAGGGTTTTGTCCTTTCGCACAAAAAAAAAAATCCAGTTCCGGCTGGGGAGAATGATGAGCGAATTAAGCCAGCAGCCAAAGAAGAGAATATATTCCTTCGTGGTTTGTGTCTCTGGAGCAGCCGGCCTCTGGGAGGTGATGTACCGGGTAACAAGTCAATAGCACAGTCGTACTCATGGTGGGGTGGTAGGGATGTGGCTTTGGCCTTGTTAAATACCTCCTTGATGTCGTGGCAGCACAATGTCCGGAAAATCCATGTCTGGAGATTCTGAGCAGCTGGAGCAGAAGGAGGAGACAGGTGATGGAGGCAATGAAGGTGACTTGGGTGGAAAACAAGTGTCCGGAACATTCCTTCTGCCAGGCAACCTCACCAGAGGACCTGTTAATGTGAGGATTGTGTAGTGTAATCCAAGGAAAGCCTATGTATAATTATGGTAATTTACAACACTAGATTTTGTCGAGACTTACTGAAATTTGGCCAGTGTTACCGCAAATTAGCGTAATGTTTATTTAATACATGTCTAACGAACAATTTGAAGCAAATCAGTTATCCTGAATTTAGGTTTTCTTGTTTTTGTAATTTTTTGAATTTCACTTGATTATAATGTTACTTTTAATAAGTTAACGTTAATAAGCTAACATTAAATTTCCTACATGTGATTGCATAGTCATAATCATTATTGCCACTTTTTTTTAGCCTATTAAGGAATTATACCAAACAAGAAATTAGAAAATCTGCAGTCCGATTTTCAGTGCGAATGCGTCAGTGCATAATTCCCCACATCGCTATTTTGATTTAGATTTGTGCACTGCTACCAACAATGCTGTGCGAGATATGACTGTTGAGAAAGGCACTTTTATATTTGTTACAAGATGTTTGTGTCACCTGTGATGGCTCCACCATGCCTGCTACACACAGCATAAACTCTACTTACCAGTCTTGGCTGCTTCCCTTTAGACTGCTGAGTTTATATTGTCTGTCTTCAAAGGACAACAACAAAAACTATTTTAAAGACTGTCATCTATATTTTGAAGTGTTGCTCCCTTGTTCCATTTTCTCCTACAGATGACACGGACATAATAGTATTGTAAACATGAGAAACTGAGCCACCCTTTATAGTTAACTTTATATTTTTCATTACCTGAAGCATTTATTACACAAATTTATTTTCCTTCCATAATCAGAGTGTAGATCATTGGTAGGAGAGCTGCAGAGGATGAAGTAGGACCTGCACCAACTTCACCTCCAGCATCCTGGCATGAAGATCATGTTTTTGTCTGTGACCCAAAAGGTACCAGGAAATTTGTGCTATAGCTACATTTGTTTGTAGCTTAAATGGTGTTATGATTGAGCACCCTCACATTAGACATGAGAGTCCTGGGCTTTGAAATATGGAGTAAATTTCACACCTAGAGGAAATTATATGCTTTTAAGTACAGTAGCTAACTCTCCTTTAACTCTCCACTTCCAAACCCAGTGAACTGCATATATTTGGCAGCATCATTGCTTTGACAGCTTGCAGCTTGGATAGGGCCAACGAACTTAATCTCTTCTTTAACAGATTCAACACACCGGCTCCTGCTCATCCCCCCTCTAACTCACTGTCCTCTCTCCCTTCCTCTTCACCATCTACACCACGGACAGCTACCACACAGTCCTGCCACCTTCAGAAGTTTTCTGATGACTCTGCTGTGATGGGATGTATCAGCGGTGGTGATGAGACTGAGTACAAGGCTGTGGTGGGGAACTTTGTCTCATGGTGTGAGCTGAACCATCTGCAGCTCAATGCAACAAAGTCTAAGGAGCTGGTTGTAGACCTACGAAGAGCCAAGGCACCAGTGATCCCGGTTTCCATCCAGGGGGACAGTGTGGACGTTGTAGAAGATTACAAGTACCTGGGAGTACACATGGACAATAAACTGGACTGGGCTAAGAACACTGAAGCTCTTTACAGGAAGGGCCAGAGCTGCCTCTGAGGAGGCTGAGGTCCTTCAACATCTGCCGGACAGTGCAATGCAATGACGGGGTGGAGCTGGACTCTGTCGGTGGTGTCAGAGAGGAGGATGCTTGCCAAACTACATGCCATCTTGGACAGTGTCTCCCACCCACTCCATGACGTGCTGGTCAAACAAAGGAGTACCTTCAGCGGAAGACTCATCCCCCCAAAAAGCACCACAGAGCACCACAGGAAGACATTCCTGCCTGTGGCCATCAAACTTAGGCAGTGATCTAATTTAGGATCCTAGTGGCCTGAGGGTAGAAGCCTCTCAGTGCTGGCCTGGTGTATCCGGTCCCTTCTTCCCAACTGCAGTAGGGAGAAAAGACTGTATACAAGTGGTTGGGATCCTTAATGATTCTCCTAGACTTTTTTTTTTGCAGTGCCTGGTGTAATTATCCTTTGGGCAGGGTAAAGCACTGCCTATTGTATGTTCAGCTGAATGAACAACTCTTTGCAGTGCCTTGCGGTCCTGTTCGGTGCTGTTTCCATACCAGGCAGTGATGTCAGCGTCTGAGGTGCAACACTCTCTGCCTTCCCTTTCTCACTTCTGAGTCAATATGCAGCGCACAGGTGAGGCCCTCTGTGATGTGGACACCAAGGTACTTGAAGCTGTCGACCCTCTCCACCGAGGACCAGTTGATATTAAGGGGGGTGTTGTTCCTTCCCTGCCTCTTCACAAAGTCACTCCTTGCTGACTAAGGAGTAGGTTGTTGTCCTCTACTTCCTTCAGGTAGGCCTTTTCATTGTTATCTCTGATCAGGTGCACCACAGCTGTGTTGTCAGCAAAGTTGATGATGGCGAAAGTAGCTACAGAGTCGTGTGTGTATAGGGTGTACAGCAGAGTGCTCAAAACGCAGTCCAGTCTTAAGGATGAGGGTGGAAGAGGTGTGTCCGCCCACCCTCAGGACCTGGGGTCTGCCCGTCAGGAAGTCAAGGATCCACATGCACAGTGAAGTGTTTAATCCCAGGTCCTTGAGCTTTGTGACAAGCTTGGAGGGAACTATGGTGTTGAATTGTAGTCAATGAACAGCGATCTAATATTAGACTAAAATGGTAAAGTTCAGCCAAGGATATATAACCCTAACCCGGAGCCAACTAACTGCAATCTGTATGAATTGAAATAATTACTCAAAGCTAATATAAATTACAATTATAACTATATGTGTATGGGAATATAATTAATATACAAAGTGCAACCTCAAAAGCAGTGCTACATGGCCTAGGTAAAAGAGGGACCAAATTTTTCTACAATTCAATTTTATTTATATAGCGTCAATTCATAACAGAAGTTATCTCATTGTACTTTTCCTATAGAGCAGGTCGAGACCCATCAAATCCCACCATGAGCAAGCACTTGGCGACAGTCGCAAGAAAAAACTTCCTTTTAGCAGGCAGAAACCTTGGGCAGAACCAGATTCAGTAGTGGGCGGCCTCCACCGCTGCCGTGTTTTAGAGAGAGAGAAAGAGAGAGAAGGGCGGGAAAGGGAAGGGGGGTGGGGAGAGCGAAGAGGGGTGGGGGAGAGGGAAGCATAATGCAAATTCCACCTAGAATTTTAATATAGTAATAGTGTAATGGTAGTTGTAATATTAATAAAGTAATAATAATAGGAATGATAGTCAAAGGAATAATAATGACAATAATAGTAACAAAGTCAATAACAACAACTATAGTAGCAGTTGTCTAGTAGGAACATGGGGGCAGCAGGTGGCCCACAACCACAGATCCAGTCTTTGCAGCTCTGGAGGTAGAAATACCTGCTGAAAGCGACAGAAGGAGAGAAGAGAGACACGAAAGCACAAAAATACGGGAGAGGGAAGATGTAGAGTTAGTAACATGCGTACACTAGTTCTGCTCTAGCACTCAGCTCTGTCCTTCTTTTAATGACTTTACTAACTAATCCCACAGTTTACACGCTATTCAGTTTTACTAGCTACCGTTCTTTAGCTTAGCAGCTAGCAATGGCTTCTCTCTCTCCCCCTCACTCTCCTGCTCAGTCTGTCAAATGTTTAGTTATTCCTCTACCTCTTTTAGTGATAATGGTACACGTCATAAATGTAGTTTATTTGTAGCACTGGAGGCGAGGCTTAGTGAATTGGAAACACCGTTTCGCACCATCGGAACTCAATCTTTAGCTGCTGTAGTTAGCCAGCCCCCAGTAGCCGGTGTGGACCGACCAGAGGTAGCTCCTGTTAGCCGTCCCCCAGCACCTCCCAAGCAGCCAGGAAACCAGGGAGGCCGAAGGAAGCATAGCCCTAAGCAGAAGCCCATGGTTCACCACCAACCTGTTCACGTTTCTAACAAGTTCTCCCCACTCAGCAACACACCCGCTGAGAAACCAACTCATAATGATAGTGACCATAGTCAAATGTATTCCTGGGGCCAGAGTAGGTGACACTGAATCCTATTTAAAAATGCTGGCTAAGGATAAGCATAAATACAATAAGATTGTTATTCATGTCGGCGGTAACGACTCGCGATTATGCCAATAGGAGGTCACTAAATTTAATGTTGAGTCAGTGTGTACATATGCAAAGACAATGTCAGACTCCATAGTTTTCTCTGGGCCCCTGCCAAACCTGACCAGTGATGACATGTTTAGCCGCATGTCTTCATTCCGCTGCTGGCTGTCGAGGTGGTGTCCAGCAAACGATCTACAACTTTCTAGATAATTGGCTGACTTTTTGGGAAAGACCTTTTCTGATTAGGACAATTCAGAGTTGAGACCAGGAGGCAGAGTTGCAGTCCAGCACGCCTCTCTGCACTTCCATTAGAGCAGTTACCCACCGAAACCCCTTAGTGATAGTGTCTGCCCCCCGACCACTTAAATTAATCAAATCAAAGTTAACAGAAGTGGAGTTATAGATAAAAAAAGTAATGTGGACTCAGATGGATATCAAATCTCTGTCATCTAAAGCTGTACTAGTGAACGATTTAATATCAGAATATCATATTGACTTATTTTGTCGTACTGAAACCTGGCTGGGTCGTGAAGAATGTTATCCTAAATGAATCCCCTCCGCCCAGTCATATTAATACTCACATTCCTTGAGGCACCAGCCGAAGAGGTGGAGTTGCAGCCATATTCGACTCAAGCCTATTAATCAAGTTTTTATCAAGTTTAGTCCTTAAAACATATAAAGTCATTATTGCAGGTAATTTCAATATTCATGTGGACGTTGAAAATGATAGCCTTAGTACTGCATTTATCTCATTATTAGATTGGCTATTGTCAGAGTGTACATAAACTCACTGTTTTAACCACACCCTCGACCTTCTGGTATATGATATTGAAATTGAACATTTAATAGTCTTTCCACAGAATCCTTCATTATCGGACGATTATTTCATAACTTTGGACTCCTATTACTGGAATATTATAAAGCGTACGGTCTAGACCTGCTCTATAGGAACAGTGCAATGAGATCCTCCCCTCAATCGGTACCAATTTATCTTCATACACAGGAACCTTCGAAACAGCTGTAAAACCTGATATATATTTAGACTGCTTTTCTCCTATTGACCTTCTTCAACTAACTTCAACTATTTCTTCATCTAAGCCATCAACCTGTCTCTTAGACCCCATTCCAACTAAGCTTCTTAAAGTTTTACCCATAGTTGGCACTTTATTTACAGGCTACGTCCCACAGTCTTTTAAAATAGCTGTAATTAAACCTCTTCTTAAAAATCCCATTCTTGATCCAGGGGTTTTAGCCAACTATAGAACTATATCTAACCTTCCCTTTCTCTCTAAGATCCTTGAGAAAGCAGTCGTCAATCAGGTGTGTGACTTTCTAAATAACAATAGTTTATTTGAGGATTTTCAGTCAGGATTTAGAGTGCATCATAGCACAGAGACAGCACTGGTGAAAATTACAAATGACCTTCTAATTGCATCAGAAAATGGACTTGTTTCAGTACTTGTCTTGTTAGATCTTAGAGCTGCATTCGACACCATTGACCATCACATTCTATTACAGAGAGTGGAACATTCAATTGGCATTAAAGGAACCACATTAAGATGGTTTAAATCCTATCTATCAGATCAATCTCAGTTTGTACATGTTAACAATGAGTCCTCCGTGCACGCCAAAGTTAGTCACGGAGTTCCACAAGGTTCTGTGCTTGGACCGATTCTATTCACCTGATTTAGGCAATATTATTAGGAAACACTCCATAAACTTTAATTGTTATGTGGATGATACCCAATTATCCATCAAGCCAGATGAAACTAATCAGTTAGCTAAACTTCAAGCATGCCTTAAGGACATAAAAACCTGGATGATCTGCAATTTTCTGATGTTAAACTCTGACAAAACTGAAGTTATTGTACTTGGCCCCAAACACCTCCGAGACACATTATCTTAAGATATAGTTGCTCTAGATGGCATTGCCCTGGCCTCCAGTACCACCGTATGGAACCTCAGTGTTATCTTTGATCAGGATTTATCCTTTAACTCCCACATGAAACAAACTTCAAGGACTGCCTTTTTTCACCTACATAACATGCAAAAATCAGGGACATCCTGATGTTGAAAAACTAGTCCATGCATTTGTTACTTCTAAACTGGATTATTCAATTCCTTATTATCAGGCTGCCCGAATAAGTTCCTTAAGACTCTCCAGTTGATCCAGAATGCTGCAGCAAATGTATTGACAAGAACTTGGAAAAGAGATAATATTTCTCCAATATTAGCTTCTCTGCACTGGCTCCCTGTAAAATCCAGAATAGAATTTAAAATCCTTCTACTCATCTACAAAGCTTTTAATGGTCAAGCACCATTGACTCTGTGGAGGTGGGTAGCTGCCAGCTGCAGATGGAGAGGTGGGGGAGTGTGGCAGTTCTCTGAGGTCCAACATGCTACTGCATTTAGAAGGAGAGTATAATTCATCAACAAGCCGCAGCTGAGACAATCAAATCTCCCTCCATGCCCATCTCCACAAACACTAGCTGAGGCTGATGGGAATGTTATTAGTTTAAAAGGTATTTGATCATAAGACAAAGTATTGGACAAATTAAAATGTTGAACAAATGATGTCTCCCAATTCGTGGAAGGATGCTGGTGCAAGATGAAAATATAAGGGGTCGCCAAAGTTATTAAAATTCATTCCAAGGGTAACATTAATGTCTGTACCAAATTTCATGACAGTCCATCCAATAGTTGTTGAGACATCACACACGAAACCAAAAACGTCAACCTCATGGTGGTGCTAAAGGAAAAGTCAAAGGACCGCCAAGGTTTTTAGAATACATAATCTGGGGAACCATGAATGTCTGTACCAAATTTGATGCCAATGCTATTAGATGTTGACATATTTCACTGGATAAGTGAAACGTTTGACCTGCTGGTGGTGCTAGATGAAAGGTCAGGGGATAACCAAAGTCAATAGGATTCATCTTTTGGGGACAGTTAATGTCTGTACAAAATTTCATGGCAATTCATCCAAAAGTTGTTGAGATATTTTAGTCTGTATCAAAGTGGTTGACCGTCAGACAGACGGGCATTGTCATCCCGAGAGCCATACCGCTAGGGTGGTTAAATATATCAAACAAAGCTAGAAAGAGTACTGTTGGAAAATGTAGAACATTCTACAATCCTATTTGGATTGATTGTACTGCTGAAAGTATAATCTGCTATGATTGGTCTTCCTGTGATGGCTTTATTGAAGTTTGTCTCCTGATGGCTGTTTTCCGCTCTCCTCAACAGGTCAATCACGCGTCAGATCACTCTGGTCTTGAAATGCCATAAATCAGGGCTTTTAACAACTTCAGATCCTATTCCCTGTGATGTTTCCTAGCCTGCTTCAAAGTGCAGATCACTGGATTTTGAAAAACGTCCTTGTAAGGTTACCTCCTTCAAGCAGAAATCTGATTATATCTCTCTTAACACACTATTGATCAGATTAGATGCGAGTTGTGGAGACGAAAATGATCCGCTGCTATCAAGAAGTGCATATGCTTTCAGACAGTGGCTTGGGGGAGCTGCAAAGGTGAGAACATCCTTCTCTGAGAATTTTTTTTCACTTCTCTCTTCAGTTTACGGCTTCTTTTCCCATTATCCCCCACTCCATTTTCTGGCAGAAAAAGGAAAACACATTTAAGAACATCAACTATGCACTTCTAAATGTCTGACTCCATGCTCTAACATGGAGTGATACAATGTGCCTGTCAGAGCTTCTCAAATCTGGGACACCAAAACCATTTCAGCATCTTCTTATTTTGGAAAAAGGATTCTGTGTGTATATGTGCTACCATGCTATTAGTAAAACTAAACATGTTGCAACCTGGTGGTTTTAGCATGAATTGTCTGAACTGAACTAAGGGAAACATGCAGACACACTCAGTAACAAGTAAGAAAGAAAACATCCACCATGTTAAAATGAAAAAACCTTCAGTCATTGTGAGTTTATAGTTTGTATCATAATAAATGTATTTTTTCTTAAACAAGAATTTAATATTATATTTTTGTTTTTAGTGTGGTACAGTACATGTTTCTCACATACCACCTCACAGGCCAGAAATATTGGTGAATTACCAAAAACTGCATATACATTAGTCATTAAGGCCTACACCATATAGTAAGGTATAACCTAACTTTTGACTCTCATAAAAGTTTGGTGACCTGGCAAAATGGGATAAAAAATCCAGTTACTACATGTCTTCACATTGAAGCTTGAAGAAAGAATGAAAACAATATCAGAGTCACAGGCGTATAGTTAAGCAGCACTGCTGAGAAGAGTTGCATGAGAAGAGAATGCATGACTCTGCATCCATGTACCGATGAAATGCAACAAAGTAATGATAATGGAATTTTGCTTTAAGGACAGCTTACTTGTACTTTCCACAAAGAATTGTGATTTGATTGTTTTGGTCGCTAAAAAGCTGGCAATACAACATTGACAGCCAATCTGCCTGTCTTCAGTCTTCCCATACACATCACATGAACTTTTGGTTTTGCGGTGACTCAGGAGCTGATGAAAGTTTTTTGGACTCTATTGTTGAACAGTTAGGGCTGTCCACTGTGTTTAGAAAAACCTCTAGAAGCTAACGCTTTAGATGGTCGTCTCCTAGCCAGGGTTACCACCAAGACTTCTTCTGTTGTCTGGAAATCATCTTGAGGAAATGTGTTTTTTTGTTATCAAGTCACCTTTTGTTCCCCTTATTCTTGGTAATCTCTGGCTGGTGAAACATAATCCCCACATAGATTGGGTTTCACCCAAGATTGTTAGTTGGAGTCCAGCTTGTCATACTGAGTGCCTTCAGTATGCTGTGTTTCAGTCTGTCGCCTGTCTGATCTCTGTCCCTGAGGTTCCTGACCTGTCTTTGGTTCCGCTGACATACGACCTCCAGGCGGTTTTCAGTAAGCAGCAGGCGTTGTTGCCACCCCTTACGTCTGCGCCATCGACCTGCTGCCCGGTGCCCCACTTCCCAGCAGCCGTCTTTACAACCTTTTCAAGCCAGAACGGGAGGCCATGGAGACCCCTGGCCACTGGCATAATCCGCCCGTCAACTTTGCACCTTGGTGCAAGCTTCTTCCTCGTTGAAAAGAAGGCAAGGCAAATTTATTTGTATAGCACATTTCAACAACGAGGCAATTCAATATGCTTTACATAAAACATAAAAGCAACATAGGGCATTATAAAAATACATTTAAATAATTTAAAGTGTTTAATAGAAAATAAAAAGAAGATAAAACAGGCAGTGTAAGCAATGCATCATTATTTGATTTAATAAAAGGCAGCGGCAAACAGAAGTCTTCAGCCTTGATTTAAAAGAACTGAGGGGCGAATTTACAAAAGGATTGCGTGGCTTTTGCGGCTGCTAAACCTGCATAAATAAGACAAAAAGAAAGTGTGTAATTCTCAAAGCACCCGCAAAGTGTCAGCAGTTAGACACGGGACACGGAGGTCAGTACAATGACGAGGGAGTTTATTGTAAAGCAAGACAGAATACTGGGTAAAGCAAATACAGTGGAGACGAGGGGCTGGAGCTAGGAAAGTCTATGAGTCTTATCTGATTATGAGTAGTTTGTTCAGTTCACAGGAGGAGACGGGAAACAGGAGAGCCAGGAGTCGAAGACACACCCAACGGTTGAGTGGAGTCCAAAGTCCTTGGGGAATCTTCAGGAAATACTGCGGTCGGGTTGAATCTCATAGTAGGTTTGAGACCAGACAGTGAGTGAACCGGGGGAGTGTGACTTTATAGTGTGGGGTTGGTGATTGGTGGCAGGTGTGTGATCAGTACTCAGGTGAGTGAGATCTGTTGATTGCAGTGGGTGGAGCTGGTGGTTTCTGTGTTGGCTCTCTGACAGTACCCCCTCCTCCAGGGGCGGCTCCTGACGCCCGCTGGCGGCGACGGGGTCGGCCTCGGCCTCTGGGTGCAGGACGATCTGGATGAGCCCTGTGAAAGTCCGTCAGTAGAGCAGGGTCGAGGATGTCATCTCGCTGAACCCAGGATCTTTCTTCGGGCCCGTATCCTTCCCAGTCTACCAGGTACTCGAGTCGGCCGCCCTGTCACCTGGAATCCAGAATGGCCTCCACCCGGTAGATTAGGGGTTCCTCGATCACATCTGGAGGAGGAGTTATGGGTAGCTCCTCGGGTTCTGTGGAAGATGGAGACACAGGTTTTAGGAGTGAGACATGAAATGAAGGGTGAATGCGGTACCTCGGGGGGAGCTGGAGCTGGTAGGTGAAGTCATTAATCTGCCTCTCGATGGGGAAGGGACCTATGTAGCGGAGACTCAGCTTACGGCAGGGCTGACGGAGACGCAGATCCCGAGTGGAAAGCCAGACGCGTTCCCCTGGATGATAGACCGGGGTAGGGGATCGTCGGGCATCTGCAAATTGCTTGTGCCTCCGTACAGCATGCTGCAGGTGGATATGGGCTGAGTGCCACACTGGAGAAACGGTCCACCGCTACGAGTATGCAGGTGAAACCATCTGATTTGGGTAAGTCTGTGATGAAATCGACTCTGACGTGGGACCAGGGTCCACGTGGTATAGGAAGGGGTACCAGTTTGCCAGCAGGAAGTTGACGTGGCGTGCGGGAGATGGCGCAGACTGAGCATCCTTCCACGAATTGGGAGACATCCCGGACCATACTGGGCCACCAGTAATGAGCCTGGAGGAGCGAGAGAGTACGCTGGCTGCCTGGGTGTCCAGAGCCCGGGGAAGCATGCGCTGAGCCCAGAAGGTCCTTATGTAGGTTGGTAGGAACATAGACCTTACCCTCTGGGCCTCCCGGCGGAGCGGGTTCGGAAACTGTGGCGGCCTGTATTTGGTCATTCAGGTCCCATTGGATAGGGCTGACAAGTATGGCTGGAGGGAGGATGGGTTCTGGTGTGGGGATTCCTCAGGAGCATGGATTCTGGAGAGGGAATCTGCTTTTATGTTCTTGTCTCCGGGCCTATAGGTGATGGTGAAGTGGAAACGGGTGAAGAAGAGAGACCAGCAGGCTTGGCACGGGTTCAGTCTTTTGGCGGTACGGAGGTATTCCAGGTTCTCATGGTCGGTGATGACAGAGAACGGGTGATTAGCTCCCTCCAGCCAATGCCTCCACTCTTCCAGTGCCAACTTTATCGCCAGCAGCTCCCGGTTGCCGGTTGATGTCAGCTTCTTGGAGAAGAAGGCACAAGGATGGAGTTGAGGAGGCTCTCCGTGGCGTTGGGATAGCACCGCTCCCGCGCCGATAGTGGAGGCGTCCACTTCCACCACAAAGGGGAGATCTGGGTTTGGATGGGTGAGGACGGGAGCAGTGCAGAAGGCTCTCTTTAACTCTTCGAACGCGGCTCGAGCTTCGGGGTTCCAGGACAGTGACTTGGGTTTACGACGGAGCAGGGAGGTGAGAGGAAAGGACATGAAACTGAAGCTCTTAATGAATCTGCGATAGAAGTTTGCAAACCCTAGGAAACGTTGGAGTTCCTTTACTGTTTGAGGAAGTGGCCAGTTCTAGATGGCTTGGATCTTCCCCTGGTCCATATGAATGCCCTCTGCAGGGCCGCAAGCCACCGTCCTTCTTACCCACGAAGAAGCTTGAGGCCGCGGGTGAGGTAGAAGGTCGAATGAAGTTCTGGCGGAGAGCCTCCTCGATGTAATCCTCCATTGCCTTGCGCTCCGAGATGGACAGAGGATACAGACGTCCTTTAGGCGGTGTAGCCCCAGGCAGCAGGTCAATGGCACAGTCCCATGGCTGATGTGGTGGTAAGAGGTGGCTGCCTGTTTGCTGAAGACATCCTGGAACGCCACATAGTCAGATGGGATGTCGAGATCTGGCGGTGGATCAGGACTCTCTACACGGGTGGAATGTACCTGGACAGGAGAGTGACTAACCGGAGGTTTGGGAACCGAGGAGACACACTGTCGAAGGCAGGCTGGACTCCACCGCAGAATCTCGCTAGACTCCCATCTGACTTCCGGAGAGTATTGAGCGAGCCATGGGCGTCCCAGGATGACGTTTACGGTGGGTTGCTCCAGTTCCAGGAAGGAGATCTGTTCTCTGTGCAAACAACCGACATGTAGGGTGATGGGTGGTGATTGATATTTCATTCTACCACGTCCCAGCGGTTTTTCCTGGATGGTTTCTACCTTTAATTCAGCATGAGTTAGAAACGGTAACTCTAGTCGTTTTAATAACGACAGGGAGATGAAGTTGCCTGAGGAGCCCGAGTTGAGGAGGGCCCGTACTGCAACGACAGAATGGGGGGTGAGTAATTGAATTTCTAGAAGGGTTAACTTAGAAATGGCAGGAGAACTGGGAATGGTACTCACTGCAGGACATGGAGGACGGGTTGGGCATGCCCTGATCTGGTGCCCAGAGGCCCCGCAATACAGGCACCGGCCTTGGATCAGACGGAGTGCTCATTCCTGGGGAGAGAGCCTGTGGGTGTCAACCTGCATGTGCTCTGGTACTGGAGGACAGGCTTCGGGTGAGAGCGGTGAATGAGCGGTTTCTTCCGGCTGGCATGCGGTAAGTAACTGAGCGATTTTCACAGTTTTCTGCATGAAGTTCTCAAGTCCAATGCTGTTATCGTAGATGACCAATTTTTTATGGAGTTGGGAATTCAAACCTTGGCGATAAGCTGTCATCAGTGCAGCCTCATTCCATCCGCTAGCAGCCGCTAGCATGCGGAACTGTAGAGTGTAGTCACTCGCCGAAGAATTTCCTTGACGTAGGCGGAAGAGCTAGGTCCCCAGGTCCCCGGTGGCGAGACCGAACACTTCCTGGAAGTGGGACGAGAAGTTGGAAAAAGAGTTAATCAGGGGGGATTGTGAGCTCCAAAGGGTTTGAGCCCAGAGCAACGCTCTTCCGGAGAGGAGGGAAATGAGAAATGCCACTTTAGCTCGTTCGGTGGTGAATTTTTGAGAGTGCTTCTCGATGTATAGAGAAACTTGAAGCAGAAAACCGCTACATCCTACCGCCTCACCCGAATAGCTGGGGGGAAGGGCCATGGGACTGGCAGAGACAGATTGTGGGTGAGGATCCGGAGACAAAGCCGCATGAAGGGCGCTGACCAACACTTCGTATGGATTATCCGTCGGGGGAGCAGAGCGCTCCATCTCCAGATGGTTTTAAAGGTCTGGTGTTTTGTCAGCAGGTAGACACGGGACATGGAGGTCAGTACAATGACGAGGGAGTAAAGCAAGACAGAATACTGGGTAAAGCAAATACAGTGGAGACGAGGGGCTGGAGCTAGGAAAGTCTATGAGTCTTATCTGATTATGAGTAGTTTGTTCAGTTCACTGGAGGAGACGGGAAACAGGAGAGCCAGGAGTCGAAGACACACCCAACGGTTGAGTGGAGTCCAAAGTCCTTGGGGAATCTTCAGGAAATACTGCGGTCGGGTTGAATCTCATAGTAGGTTTGAGACCAGACAGTGAGTGAACCGGGGGAGTGTGACTTTATAGTGTGGGGTTGGTGATTGGTGGCAGGTGTGTGATCAGTACTCAGGTGAGTGAGATCTGTTGATTGCAATGGGAGGAGCTGGTGGTTTCTGTGTTGGCTCTCTGACACAAAGGGTGAACTGCACCCTTAACTGCACTACCAAGCAAATAGCATTTCAGTGCTCCGGTGCTATTTACAGGTATGGAAATGAGGTAATATGCTTACATTTGGCGCAAAATTGGCCCCTTTCTATGCAAATGAGCCTCATTGCAAAAAAGTCAATTTCACAAATAACAGCGCTAATAGCCACACACAGTTAGAGTTAAATTACAAGCGTCTTCAAAACTTAGAATAGTTCTTAGTAGTTATAATAGTTCTTAGTTCTTAATTAGAATAGTTCTTATTATAATTAGAATACGTTTTCTTTCAAATCAAACATCTCTCAAGAATTGTTCTTGCAACTGCATTCATAACATTTTTTTTAACTCAAATGCTGCTTAAACATGTCATGTGATATGCTACTTCAGTAGGCTACACCATACCCACCTTTTTGTGAATTCACCCCTGAGAGTTTCAGGGGACTGGGAGTTTGTTCTAGATATGTGGTACATAAAAACTGAACACTGCTTCTCCATGTTTAGTTTTGACTCTGGGGTCAGAAAGCAGACCTGTCTTGTCTCATCGTCTCTCACCCACAAAAAGGAATTATGATGTTGGCAATCGAGAGCAAATGGCAGTGAAGTTGGCTCTGGAAGTTTTCCAGGTCCAGGGTCTCCCTGTTGACATTTCTGACCGAAGTCCCCAGTTCACCTCCACCATCTGGCTTTCTGCTCTTCCATAGGTGCCACCATCAGCCTGTCATCTGGATTTTAGCCTCAGACGAACAGCCAGACTGAGAGAGCCAACCAGATGCTTGAGTCCACCCTGCACTGTCTAGTGTCCTCCAACCCTTCCACCTGGGCCTCTCAACTTCCCTGGGTAGAGTATGCCCACAACACCTTGCCGACCTAAGCTACTGGTATGTCACCTTTTCAGTGTCTGTATGGCTACCAAACTCTCCTCTTCCCTTCTCAGGAGAGGGTCATCATTCTACCTTGTTAAAAGCTTCTGGCCAGTATCAGCGGCAAGCTAAATGCCATCGTATCCCTGCCCCCGTTTCATTAGGCCTTTTGTGGTGGAGAAGGTCATCAACCCCTCGGTTGTCCGCCTGAAGCTTCCTCGCACTCTTCGGATCAATCCAGCATTCCACGTTTCCTCTCTAAAACCTGTATCCTCTAGTCCACTGGTTCCCCCCAACCCCTCCTCCGCCACCTTGCATCATTGACAATCTCCTTGATCTCTGCCCGTGACACCTGTTTGTGGGAGTGTGTGTTTTGGTTATTTTCACCTTTTTGGGTGGTTGTGGTGTGTTTGGTGTGTTTTGGTTTTTGTTGCCTGTTCGTTCGCTCTCTCTCTCTCCTCTGTATTTGTAGGCGGTCTCCTGTGGGTATCCTGGCTGGGCGCTGTCCACACAACTGCAACTCATCCTTAATCAGCACACCTGGTCAATATCAACTCATCTCCACCACTACAAGAACCGAGTGCTGACATCCAGTCTCAGCCAGATTGTTGTGCCATACACGATTTGTGTCTAGTATTGTTTGTATGGCCAGTTTGACTGCCATCTGCTCTGTTTTGCCTATCTGCCAGTTTTTTGACTCTCGCTCTCCTGTTTTTCAAGGATACCTGCCTGCCTGCCGCCTGCCTGCCATCTAAACCCACCAGCCATGTCGTCACTCTGGATTCACTTCATCACACCAACTCCCTGGAAAGATCCATACCTCCACTCCACCCTCCCCTCATTTTTGCTCCTTGTTTCAATAAAGACCGTTAAATCTTACCTGCCTGTGGTCCTCTGCATTTGGGTTCCAACCAGATTTGTGACAGGACTCTTTAGCAGTTAAATGTTCCATAATGTTCACTAGCTACTCAGTCATCTTTGTCAGTCTACTGTTTGGTGCTGGGCAGGTAGTGTACAGTGGGTCTTTTCACTGAAGAGTGGTTAAGAGTGGTGAGAACTACACTACTTATAACAACATCACAGTAGTTCCGCCTCTGTTCCTGGCAGACAACAATTATAATTTACATGGCTCGTTTTAGGCATTTAAAGAAATTACACATTTAATGTTTTTTTTGTGAGGACATTATTGCAATGAAAGTCAATACATCCCTCATCTTGGGCTCACAGAAATGAACTGGCAGAAAGCAACACATTAACTCTACCAATTTTCATTGAGACTAGTATTGTCTCATGTTTACATAAAGAAAAAGAATACTTTGAAAGATACTATAATTGCATACAGTAATAATACTGCATATAGTGACTTTAAGTATGAATTTTAGTTATGTTTTCCACCACTGGCTCCATGTGTTGTCTGCTGACTTTGCATGCCTTGTAGTTAGCAGATGGATTAACCATCAATGAATGAATCTGTTTACATAGCGATGTCATTTTTTTATAATGAACCACTTGGTAATACCAGAACATATTGAAAAGGAGATCCTGTTGAAAGAAATCCTGTTGAAAGAAACATGTCTCCAGGGAAATAAAGTAGTGTTGGCAGATATAATGGCATCCTTGTCATTGGGTACCAATGGGACCCTGACGAATAATCCTGCCATGATGTATTTGTATCGGCTAAAATAAACCCGATCATATACTGATCCTTTCTTTACTGTACTATGTTGACTTCAGCCTGCTAGTGTTTGGAAGCTGCTCTCCTTTATGTCAGCCAGGCTCAGTGTGTGCATTTTGCTGCATATGCGGGTGAAAATTATAGCGTATGCATGTGAAAAATTATTTGGGTGCACCAAATGAACAAATTACAAATTACAGCTAAAATTATAAGCACAGGAAATGAGTGACACTGTAGCCCAGCTTTCACTTGGCCTCCCCCCCCCCAGCCTGTTTGACAGTCCGCTCACAAAAGTCCCGGTACCAGTGGTATGTGAAGGCAGGGAGGAATGATTGATGACAAGCGGGTTTCCAGCTCGGCTTGACATTGATCCCTTCCCCCTGAACTATCCTGAGTTGTACGGCAGAGGAGAGGGGATTGTTTGACGCTTGATTGTTTGTGAGTACCCGGCTGTCGAATGGTAATACAGTAATACAGAAATCCACCTCTGCTTCTTCTGTGTGTTTTTATCCTCAATCTTCTTCACGTTGTCTTTAACGGAATCTAAAGACAACTTCAACATGGAAATATTTAAATTGTTCTTCGCTGTTATGTGGACCTTGGAAAAAGGATTTATTCACAGCACAGGTTGGTGGAAAGTTTTGGGTTGCCCGTTTTTCGTATGTGTGTGTGTGTGTGCCTGGGAGACTGTAGTCTATCTGCATTAAAAACGGGGTGATACTAGTCTCCTTGTCAATTTGCAGTACACCAGAAGTGTCTCTTTTTCTCTGTGTCGCCTGCGGACACAAGCCTACGTGTCTGCACAAGCGTACAGACACACACACATTATACAGGTGCACACAGAGAGCCAGGTGCAGTCTGTAACCCGTTTAACAGTGGTCAGTCAGGTACTGCGGTGCTGTCCATGGTGTTGAACATTAACCCCCACTGTCTTTCTGTCTCTCTCTCCTTCTGTCTTTCTGTCTCTCTCTCTCTCACTCTTTTGATTTTGTTGTTTACTCTGCTTTTTTGGCATGAAGGTTATATGGACTAAAATTACCAAAACATTTTATCAGGCTACAAATTAGTTGCATGAAGTACACATGTTAGAGAAGTGTGGGTGTTTGTGTGTGTTGCCTAATGAAGGATTTACGTTTCAGTGTATCCAGCGCAGCCTCAGTCGGGCTTCATTGTAAACTATCAGTACTATTTTTTTAATTGTATTCAACCATTCAGTCCCCGCTGACTGGCAAGCTCACCAAAAGAATGAGTCAAGCTGGATCTATGCTGTGTAGGCTACCAGTCTAACACCATTTTGTGTGCTGGGATTATATTGATTCCTTGAATGTCGATTGAAATAATGCTGGCCACAAATTAACCAAAGGGACCAGTTCATCCAAATTACATAAATATATAAATAAGTAAAAATAAAAATCTGTCATCTGTGCTATCAAACCCTGCAGAAAGTTTGGTTTCATGTGCGAAAACTTGTGTGTCTGTGAGTCTGTCTCTGTGGATATTCCAAAGTGACCGGGACATTAATATTGAGGTTCAAATATATGATAAAATGCTTTGAGCAGTATAAACACAAGTTCATTTGATCTCCATTGTATTGAAATGGATGTGTGGAGAGGGATACCGCAAAACCTGGACAAATAAAACCAAAACAATGTGCATGGCTAGATGTTGTTAGAGGTTAGTGAGAGAAAGATTTTCGTGAGTTTGGTGAACCAACCCTTTAAAGGCAGTTTCAGAGTAAATTCCATGTACTTACTTAGCTTACTAAATAACACGTTATATTTTGTTTGTTTAATCTGTACAAAAACAAAAGGGGAAATACAAACAAGTGGCGGTTTTACGGGGGGTTATGTTTTAGGGCAGGAACAGTAAATTCTTCCAGTCTTCAATACCCAGCCAAGAAATAGTCTGGCAACTTGTCATTTTTACACAGGACAGACACAAGAGTGGTATTGATCTTCTTCTCATCCAATTCTCGGCAAGAAAGCGAAGTCTATTTATTATATCTTGAACTTTTTCCTGTAATACATTGTTAGTAAGCAGATTTTGGTCTAAAAAGACAAAGCAAGTGTTCTGATGGGGAAGGATAAACACAATTATAGAGACTTCACAACCTGGCAACCCTTTGTTCTCAATAATAGCTTATGACTGCAGCATCAGTAAATTATTTATTATCCATTAATAAAGCCAATATTTCCAACTTATAAACACTTTATTAAGGGTGACTTGAAAGTGGAAAGTGGAAGAAAGAGATACCATAGTCTTTTAGGCCTGATAAGGTGGTGGTGATAAAGCGCTGTTAGTCATGGTTTCCGTGAGAGACACTGGTGTGTGCTAGCAAATACCAGTGTTCTAGCTTCGTCTGCTGATTGCATGATAGATGAGATTGTAAATGCGATGCCTTTTAACTTTTGCGATGTGTAAACTGCACCCTTCATAACATATTCTAATCAAGACTTGAATTCTTCATGTGAAAAACCCATCAATGCTCTTCCTAAGACATTACTCTGCCAAGTATTGTCATTAGCATCATAAGCACATTAGCATAAAACAGCATAGATAGCAGCCCAGCAGTTAGAGACAGGGGCTTGTGACTTGAAAGTTGTCACGTCCAGCCTGGCTGCTGTGGAAAATCTGGAGTCAGAAGCTGTGGTTGCACTGGCCAGCTCTAAGTGTTATATTGGAAAGATAACACACTCATTTAAGAACCAAAAGCAGGAACACCGTGTGAGTTTTGCACTGTATATGACCATGAGCTGTCATTTCAGGTTCACAGCATACTGCAGCAAATGCTTAATCCCGCCGCTCTTGTAATATAAGTTCACATGACTTTTCTTGCTCTGTGGTTGGATAATGCTACTAATGCCTGTAGCATTGTGATGCCTTTTCCTTTGAAATATTTTCATACATCAAAACACCATGGATGTAATAGGACCCTTTTCAGGTTGACATTTAGGAGATGAAATAGAAAGCAACAATAAATAGTTCTTAGAAGAGAAAATGAAAGTAGAGTTGATCCATGTATATATTGGTGCATTGCCTTATGTTGACTGAAGGCCATTATTTACCCACCTTTCATTTACTACATCAGTTATGAAGACAAAGCACTCCATTTCTCTCTCTCTCAGCCACCAGTCAAATTGTGAGTAGTACTGAAAAGAGAGCAAGCACACGGCTGACACGCAGACTGCCCGCTGAGCTGAATCAATTTCATTTGACTCAGTTTGGTTGGTACTAAACTGAGCACACAGTTTTGAGGATGTTTTGAAGAAAGGCTTCTAAAATATCCATCTGGCATCCAGAATAAAAGCAGGGGATTATAACTGTTTAAAAAGAAAACATTTTAAGTATTGTAATGCAGTATTTGATCGTCTCATCTCTGCTTGGGGCTAGCGGCTCAAGGCTACATTAGCTGCTACTAGCATAACACACCTGAATCTCGGATCTAAATGTTGGTAGTCGAGTTGCATTGTGGGTGGGTCTGAAAATGATTATTAATCTGTTCTTTCATTCAGTGGCTATAAATAACAAATGGGTTAGTGTTCGGATTACTATGAATACAACTTGACTGATTGCTCCTCCAAACATTCCAAAATATTAAATATGTCTGTGCACATCTTTTATCTATCTGTGCACTCAGTTTTTGTAGGGTTTGCAGTCTTATTCATAGAATGTATCATATTTTGTTTTGAAGACAATTTGTAGATTTAAGGGTAGTTATTTTGACATTTTGAAGCAATTTGTTGATGAACAACAGTTTATCCATACGCCCAGCACTTCTGTACAGTATTGTACAAATACTACAGCGTGGATTGCCAGATACTAGCTGTTCTCCTCTGTTTACAGTCTTTATTCTAAGTACGACTAATCAAGTACTGATTCCAGCTCCATTCTCAACACAAAGACTTGAGACTGATACTTATCCTTTCATCTCACTCAGGGAAAGAGGGCAAATAATTGTATTCCCCAAAATGTTGAACTATGCTTTTAAAGCTCTTTTAAAATATCTTTATTCATTGGTTTCTAATACATTTGTTTTTGGGACATTTGAGGTTTTTACATGTTGGCAGTGTTATGAAACAGTTCAGTTAATTATGGTGACTGTTGTCTGCACTCAAAGAGGGGGCTTGATTACTGGAGAGGAACACACGCACACACACAGCCCCCAAGTCAACATGCCACTATTATCCATTTTGGTAAACACTTGAAAAACAGGTGATCACACAATCTGCCACTGGTGTTGTACAAATCCACTTTAATGTCGGGCTCTTGCTAAACACATTACAGTCAGATGAACTGAAATGAACTTCAAGTATTTGAACAGCAACTTTTAAAATTGTGGTTTTAAGAAGTTTTAACCGCCCAATATGAAATTTTCAACATTTTTCTTGGCCACAAAATTACTTCAAAATAACTTCTAAAATAGTTCTTTGGTTTGGACATTTTGTAAGTTTTATCTCTGAAATCCACATTTACCTTTATATTTGTAATTTTGAAAATATACATGTCTACACTACTTACTCTGGGGTAGATTTATGTGCATAAAGTGTACCACCAATTTGAACAGCAAATTGTAATCAATTTGCACTCGCAATCTGCATGTAACTTTGTATTAGATTACAGTGCTTTCCCCCATTTCCAGCGTGTCTCCGGTTTCCTGTGTCTCCTGTGGTTTCTCCTGTCCTCCGTGGCTCCTCCAGTCTCCTGTGGCTTCTCCTGTGATCCCCCAGTCTCGGTTCACTTCGGTGACCTCCCTACATCCAGTACCCCTTTCCGAAGACTCTCCTGGCTGTCCTTAAATAAAGTTCATCCCTGTCACCCTCGGTGTCTCCCGCCTGTCTGTAAACCGTAACACATGTAAATGGAATGCTGTTCACCAGCTGACTATTTAAGTCCCAGATGTCTGAGCTTTTTGATGTAGAAACACATGAAACAAACCAGTAATGATGATGATGTTGTTGGCCCGGGTATAATTTTAAGTTTGTTGTCTATTTAGTTAGTAGTCAAATAAAATAACCAGAAAATAAGAAAACTTTAGTAATAGCAAATCAATAATTGTTATTTGCTAACTTTGTCTCTCTGTTGTTGGTTGTTGGGCTTCAGTCAGTGAAGTTGTGGGCTGTAAAACCAAAATAATGAGCAGGAAGATGCCAAACCGCTCAGTAGACCTGAGGGGAACTGTAGAATCGGGTGACAGTTCATAACTGGGTTCAAGCAACCCCTTTCATATTTCACATAGTCAATTGATCCATTGTTAATATATAGCTTTAAAGTCCCAAACTGTGTCAAATTTGGGTCAGATTTCACCCTGCTGTGTATTTAGGTTTAATATGATGAGTATCCAGAGATTAGCGTCACACAGACTTGAACTAAGATGACATTACTCAGATGAAAATCCAACAACGTTCAATACCAGACTAAACCTCTAGTATTCCCTGCCATGCACAGGCCAGCTCCTCAGACGACCACACTATCTATTGTGGGTCCCTAACACACTATTGCCTTCTTGGTTCACAAAGACCCAGAGTATTTTTCTCACGACTAAAGTTATCTTTGGAGAAGCCTCCCCACTGATGGAACAGAACTGTTTAAATATCAGATACTGGCGGACCACTTGAAGCAGAAGGAGGCATGCCTGCTCACCAATGCCTATTTGAACTCATCAACTGACTTACAGAGAGATTTGGCTAGTCACACCAATAATTAAAGAAAAGCAAATATGCAATAGCACATATACAAAATGGCAACAGCCTACAGTTTAACACACCATGCCATCTTGCTATTGACCACTCCTTGTTTGTCTTGTTGCCACCATGTGCTGGACTGAACTAGTGGAGCTGGATAATATTGTCGTAATGACTACAGATGCTGCTATTCTATGGATCGATGAAAAGTCTCTGCTTCTCTAATAATACGCTTCAAGTGTGAGAAATACAAGCAGGGATAACCTCCCTTGTGGGCTTTTGATTAAAATAGATAAAATAGCTTTTGTCATGAATGCTCCTGATATCCGCAGAGGTGTCTCTGAGGTGTTTGAGAGATTTGCCCACCAGTTGAACATGTCCAGTTGCTTGTGTACAAAATACAGCAAGCTCTAACTGATAGCTGACGGGTCCAGGCTACAAGGCTAATGGCACTCATGACTCCCAGGACTCTTCTCTCTGCAGCTTTCTCAATTCCTGTCTGGATACACTGTAAATGATTTTTGTTGTTTTCACAGTATTATTATTGTAAATCTAAATACAGTAATACTTACTGACCATGAAAAACAACCATCCTTGATTTGAGTGCAATATTTTAGTTTTATTGTAAATTTTAACACCAGAGCTCAGGACATTTTCCTTGCGACTTTCACTTCAGACTCAAGGTTTAATATATAGTGCCAGGGTAGGAACTTAGCTTTAGTCTTATGATTTGTCATCAAATCACTAGCTAGCTAATGTTGTCACTTAGATTTTTTTTTGCTTTCATTGTAATATTTTTTTCAGCACTGGATGACGATGCATTAATGTTAAGGCTAATTATATTTTGTATGTTTGACGTTTTGCATGCACTCAGTTCTAGCCGGTTCCAGCTCTCAGTGTGTGTGTGTGTGTGTGTGTGTATGTGCACACACACACACACACACACAGTGAGAGTGCATTTGCAAGAGCCTGTTCTGTCGTGTCTGTCTGCTGACCTTAGTGAAAATGGTGCATGTACGAAATGTAGTTTATTTGTGGCATTGGAGGTGAGGCTTAGTGAATTGGAAACGCGGTTCCGCACCAGTCCTCCTGTGCAGCAAGGAGCTGCTCTTATTTCACCACAACCAAGCGTTGTGCCGCAAAGCCGATTTGCAAATTATCAAATCAGTTGTTAAACTTTCCACCCCCTCTTAACGCAGATGGAATAGTGGACTACGGTATTTATTACAACACAACTTTGCAACAAGCGGATGCGTTGCTACAGCAAGCATTGGCATACGCGACTCCTCAAGATGCTGTACAGTTAGAGCTGCAAGGGCAAAATCTCCATAGTAATGTCTCTGTCATCTTAACTAATGACGAGCTCCCCAGCCTAGCCGACTTTGAGAGGCTCTTACTCCGTGTTGTGCAGTCTAACTGGGCTGTTGTGGCCGATGGTCAGCTAGAACTTATGGTAGAAGTGATCCAGAACCCTTTTTGTACAAAAATGCAGTGTTTATAGCACACAATGCCCAAGGTTTTGACAGCTATCTCCTTATCAAAGCCATGGTCAGGGTTTAAAGCCCTCTTTGATTATTCAAGGGTCAAAAGTAATTTGAGTCACCGATATTGATCACAAACAAAGACACATTGACTCTTTATCCTTTTTAACAATGCATTTAGCTAATTTTCCGAAAGCGCTTGGTTTCAGTGATAAAATAAAGGGGTATTTTCCTCACGGTTTCAGCTCAGAGGCCCATTTGAGTTATACAGGTGAGTACCCTCCCCCTCAGTCTTACGGTATTGAGACCATGATAACGGAGCAACTAACAGACTTTTACAGTTGGTACGCGACGGTGCGGCACAGCACATTCAACTTCATGAAAGAGGTACGCCTCTATTGTCAAAATGATGTAGACATTCTCGCTGAGGGTTGCATGCTGTTCATAAAACAGTATATCGCTGAAACCGCAGTTGATCCCTTCAGTCGTGCGACCATCGCGTCGGCTTGCATGAAGGTGTTTCTGACAAACTTTCTACCACCGAAAACATTAGCAATCCCCTCTCCGGACGACTACAGGCGTTAGTTCAAAACATTTTCAAACGTTTTGGTTAGAGTGGTTGTCACACACCCACAACATCCCAATCCACCATGCTTTAAACAAGAGGTAAAAACAGCTGCGGTGATTCTTTGTAGACGGGTATGCTGAAATCGCTGGGGTGAAATATGTCTATGAGTTTCTAGGATGTTTCTATCATGGTTATTCAATTTGCTATCAAGCGCATGACACCTGTCCTCTGACGGGCCGTCCCTTCATAGAGTTGCAGGCGAGTTGTGAGGAGAAATTACGTGAGTAAGAAGCCACGCACAAGGTAAAACTCATCATCATGTGTGAGCATACGTGGAGGATGTTGAAGAAATCTCATCAGGGGTTGAAGGAGTTTCTCAAACAATATAATGCTCCACAGCCGTTGTCACCCCGCGAAGCTTTGTACGGAGGGCGTACCTCTGCTATAAAGTTGAGACACACCGCTGCCTCGAACGAGACAATCTTTTATGTAGATATGACATCTCTCTATCCTTACTGTAACACCAACTTCCCCTATCCTCTTGGACACCCTGAAAAAATCTATAAATATTTCTAAGAACCTTAAAGCTACTTTGGGCTAATTAGGGCAAGGGTCTACCCGCTGAGAGAGTTGTACTTTCCAGTCCTGCCCTATAGAACGATGGGGGCTATGCTTGTATTTACCCTTTGTCGAGGATGTGCCGAGCTCAATTTGCAGGAGGGTCTGTGTCGGCATAGCGATGATGACAGGGCATTGACCGGTGTCTGGGTCACTCCTGAATTTAACAAGGCTTTGGAGATGGGCTATCGGATAGCTGAAATAACTGAGGTATGGCACTTTGATAGATGGAGCGAATCTATATTTGTCGACTATATGCACACTTTTCTGAAAGGTAAAGGGGAAGCTTCGGGTTACCCGACTATCTAGTGACTATCATGCAAACCAAGGGATTTTGCTGGAGGCTGATAAAATCAGATCAAACCCTGCTAAAAGACAAGTGTCTAAATTATGTCTGAACTCCTTTTGGGGTAAGTTCGCATAGAGATGCAACCAAACACAAACCAAACTAGTCGCAGACCCAGAAGATTTCTTTAACCTCATGTTTTCTGAAAAATATAAAGTCAAGTACTTCTCCTTCATCAATGACAAAGTGTCTTTGGTTCAGTGGTCTTACGGAGACCATTGTATCCCGCTACCAAACAAGGTAGATAACGTTTTTATAGCCTCTTTCACCACAGCCTACGGGTGTCTGACTTTGTACAGGTATTTGGAACAGCTGCAAGACAGAGTCCTTTACTGTGATACAGACAGCCTCATCTATGTCACAAAAGAGGTGGAGAGACGCTGCTCAAGCTGGGTAATTACCTGGGAGATTTGATGGACGAGTTAGGGGGAGATAGCATCAAAGAATTTGTGGCTGCGGGTCCAAAAAGTTATGCTTGCCAAACTCGAAACAACAAGGTTTTTTTATGCATAAAAGGCATTATGCAGACGCACCAATGCTGTGAAATTGTCAACTTTGATAGCGTCAAAAACCTGGTTCAGGATTATGTGCAAAACTCTGACGAGAGGGGGGTCATTGAAATCCCTCAACACAGTATTGTGCGAGATAAGAAAGGCTTCCTTCTAAAAAACACATCATTCCAAAAAAGAGTTGTATATGATAAGAGATGGCTGCTGAGTCTAGGACATACATTGCCTTTTGGTTATTGAGGAGAAAATGTTTTCATCCGGTCACAGGACCGAGTGGCTGTGGCAAGACTTATTTTGTAAAGTCTGTTTTGGAAAACTGTAATCATGTGATGGATATACTGCCTGATAACATTGTATGGATTTTTACATCGTTTCAACCGTTGTATGCTTAACTGCAAAAGAAGAATAAAAAGATTCAATTTGTTGAGGGCCTGCCTTTGATGATGATCAAAATCATTTGATTATTTTTGACGATGTCATTTTTCAGGCCTCTGACCATCCCGATGTAGTCAAAATTTTTACACAATACAGACATCACAAGAACATATACGTCATGATGCTGACTCAAAATCTTTTCCATCAAGGTAAGCCGCACCATCAGTTTAAACAGTAATAATCTGGTACTGTTTAAAAACCCTCGAGACAGATTACAGATGAATATATTGGATCAACAAATGTTTCCCGGGTGAAAAGCCTTTTTATTAGAAAGTTTTGAAGATGCTACCAAAGATCCTCACGGGTATTTAATCATCAATCTCACACCCGGCTGCCCAGAACAATACAGACTAAGGACGGGAATACTCCCCCATCAGTGGCCCATTGTCTATCTACCTAAATCCAAGTCCTGATCCAGCATGTTGTTTAAAAAGAAACGCCTTTACTACGCGCTTTATGTCATGCCACACCTTGGAAGACATTCTCAACCATTGTTCACCTGACTTTCTTCGGTCTCTGTGCAAGCTCTCCTTAAACCTCTTAAAAAGGAAACATTCCCCTGACCTCGGCTCAATATAAAAAACTGATAAAAGAAAATTATCAGGTTGCTGGCCAATAAAAAAACAGTCTAAAAACCAAACACCAGGCTCTGAGAAAACAGTCTGGAGGTTTTCTTTTACCTTTGCTGTCAGTGGTGGTGCCGATATTTGGAGAGCTGCCGGGAGGGCTTATTAGAAGATAAATCATGAGTCAAAAGATGTTTTTGATTTGATTACTAAACCGTCTGAGTCAGTCGGTAGCTTCTGCTCCCAACGCAGGGGAAACGATGAGACGTACGGCAGAAAATGATTTGGATGTAAAAATGAGGGATGTGTTAAATGAAAAGGATTTGAACGCTCATGATAAAATTAAAAAATACAACGCTCTGCTGCAAAGATACCTACCATTACTCAAACAAGATGAGAAAGATGACCGTCGTATCACTTTGACTCGAACCCAAGAATCAGGGGAACAAGAAAATCAGCAAGAAGACAAATAAGTAATGTTGGATGAAACTGCTAGCGAGGTGCTGCAAAACCTACCTGATCGCTACCGTAACAATGCAGTGTACATTATGAAGAAATTGACCAATATCATAAACTTCAAAAGGGAGGACCACGTTGGGATGACGACCATGAGGGGTCACTCCTAGTCTTGAAGAAGGGGAAAAAATAGACACCCTTAGCACCGTGTTGGGACGATGAGAAGGAAACATCACCTCCGACGTTAAGATCAGGAAAATGAAAGCAACATATTCCTTTATCCCCTAGTTGGCTTTATTTGAATAAAAAATGAATCAAACAAATTTAACCGTCTCCAGATCCATCTTTATTTATAAGTTGTAACAATCTTTAAACATTTGTAAAGAACAAACGTGTGGTGAAAAGATCTGACTCTTTGCAACCTCATACAACTTTGATATGGGCGAGACCATGGGTCAAAGAGGAGCATGGTGCTGGAGCGGAACAGATGCTGGTTCGCAAAGGGATTTAATAACTTCTCTCAAAAATTTTATTTTGCCAAAAATGCAGATGGATTTCATTGAGCTGACACCCAGTGAGGGAAAGAAATATTGTTTGGTCATTGTTGACATGTTCTCTAAATGGGTAGAGGACAAACAGGATTCAGCAGCAGTCCTATGCGAGATATCGTCCCATGCTGGGATATTCCAGATAAGATTTCCAGTGATAACGGTACACCTTTCATGAGCGCAGCATTGAAGAGTGTAGGAGAGTATCTTGGTATTGATTCAAAACATCATTGTGCTTATCACCCAGCCAGCGCAGGAGCCGTGGAGAGGGAGAACAGTTCTCTGAAAAACAAGCTTGCTAAGTGTTGTGATGAGACAGGGCTGCCCTGGACAAAAGCACTTCCCATTGTTTTGATGTACATGAGGTCCAGGGGGGGTCTCAGCCCTTTTGAAATCCTATTTGGCAGGCCATTGAACACTAGTATTGGGCCAGTGAAAAGACAACTTCCTGACACCAGCCAATGTGAGGATGAGATGCTACGCTATTGCACAGGTGAAGGAAGCCATTCCAAAGGCTGCAGAGAGGAAACTGCATGACTTGGAGCCTGGTGATTGGATTGTGGTGAAGGATTTCAAGGAAGAACTGGTGGGCTTGCAGGTGGAATGGTCCCTACTGGATCTTGCTCACCACTGAAACAGCTGTAAAGGTGGCAGAGAGAGCTACGTGGATCCACGCCACCCACTGCAAACGAGTACCGGAGCCGGGGCCAGCAGCCAAACACCAGACAAGTGAGAACGAGATCAGTGAGTGAACCAAACCCTCCTCCTCTTGTGCATTCAGGGGGTATTGGAGGGGAGTGGCGGTCCCGTGAGGGAGTTTCTCTGAGCACAGAGATTCCACTGGGACCACCTAGAACCACTACCCTCCCGAACCAACATCACAAGCACACTGATTAGGTGGTAGGCAGAGGTGACACAACTGATAAGATGACACTTGAGACCAGAGAAAGATGGGGTGACGGACTGAGAAGCCACGGAGACGGGGTGCTGCTCGCTGTCATCATTGTCCTGTCATCAGTCTCACTAATGGAAACATTCGAATCACAACTAATCCTAGAAGAAGGAGGGGTCAAAAGGGAGGTGCCATCCATCTTCCCCAACATCTCAGCTCAGCTGGAAGACAACGCATGGTATGCAACTATACTGACTATTGCCAGAAAAGTGACTAACCAGAGCTGCTACGCCTGTGTGCAGTTCCCCCATGGGGTGGGGGATTCCATCCCAGGGGAACCCACGCCATTAAATGTCTCTGAGACCCTAGGAGTCATGGTGGCATTCACCCGGGGGGTTACTCTGCAGAACAGAACAGTGAGAGACATGGGAGCTGCACTCAAGCTATGTAACATCAGCATCACCAACTACGACGGCTCCACAGCCAGGTTTTGGAACATGAGCCAAATAACCCAGCAAGGAATTCATCGGCCCATCATGACTACCAATCCAACATCCCAGGCCGGTATGGTTGGATTCACCAGACAGTGCTACACGTCTAGAGATCACTTCCTGGGGACTTCAGCATGCAAACAGATTGTCACTACAACATGCAGCACCAGGTGGAACAAGGGAGGCCGAAGCGAATGCAGGGGACCTCAGCCATACATCGCTCAGCTGAATCTGACTGACACCACCAGCTTACACCACCCAGGAAGCGACAATCCCATTGTCCTGATGCCTATGGAGGATGGATTTGGATCCCTAAGAGAGCACGTGTGGAGCACAGCGATCCACTACGAAAGTGTCACCAGGGGAGAAAGGAATCAGTGGCATCCTCCCCTGATTGGGGGACTGTGAATAATGCACATAAGATAGACCACCTGGCCATAGATCTTGAGAACTTGACGGCACTGGTAGAGGTAGGGTTTTCCACTCTCACTCCTACCATGCAGGGAATCAAAAACATGGAACCTGCAGAACAGAATGGCTTTGGACTTGATGCTGGCTAGTCAAGGAGGAGTTTGTCATATTATTGGGACTGATTGCTGCACCTATGTTACAGACATCACAGACAATATGACTCATGTTGTTTCCCATCTGAACGACCTGCTGCATGAGGAGAAAAGCCTAGACTCCCAGAGTGTGGGAGGATGGGATATGTAGTCATGGCTGACTATGGGAGGATGGAAGAATGTGTTAATGAAAATGTTGGCACCCGTGCTCCTAGTTATTGTGCTCTTCCTCCTTTTGACCTGCTCTGTAATTCCCTGCTTCAGATCAATGATTGCTACAGCAATTAAATCATCTATGGGTCAGTATATGAATATGCCAATAGAAACATCCAGCTCTGTTGAATGGATTCCACCGTTTGACAATGAGATGATTTGAGGAGAATAAAATTGTATGTAACCACACTGGGTTTTGAAGTATGATGCGAATTCAGAATAAAATGCTCATGTATGCTCATATATTACTGCTAGAGCTATTTACCTAATGGTTACAGTTATAATAATGATATTATTATTATTATTATTATTATTATCATCAATAATAATACTACTACTACTAATAATAATAATAATAATAATAATAATGATAGTTCTGTTGTTTTGCTGATTCACGCATGCATATTGGTTATAACTTAGTTTTTTGGTTTAGTCTCATTAAATTTTTTAGTTCATTCCTATTTGTGTCCAGTTATAATGATGATGATTGCTAATGACAGGCTATTGAATTTGCTGGATAAGCTAATGATAAGTATATGTGGGGTTTTTCTTCCTCTGACGCTTGAGGTTTTCCCCACTTGTCTGGTTGTTTGTTTTTTTTCCTTTCCTACTTAACGTTTGTTAGATGGTGTTGGAGGAGGCAGAATCCAGTCAGGGGTCCCCGGCGGTGAAGGTGGGGGGTGGGGGTGTCGTATCGAGGGTAGGGCTCCCAACGTGCAGTGGTGCTGCTGCTTCAGGAGCTGTATCAAGCTCCTGCGACGATGTTGTAGGGTTCTCCTCTGGGATCGCATCCATGGGACTCCTCAGTCTGTCAGTCTACCTCCATGGGGTAGACTGACAGCGAGGTGGTGAAGGGATCGTCACATTCACACCCTCCTCTTGGTGCTTGCGCCACCAGCTAGGATCACGATGCCATGCAAAACTGATTGGTCATAGTGTAAAAGGGGTCTCAGCCTTGGATGGTGCTGCCGCAAGGGTCCTGATGGTATCCGGGCTCCCGGGTTGCAGGATACAAGGGACAGACATGGCTTTTCTCAGAATCAGAGATGATTCTGTGCTTTCTGGTTGCAGTAGAAGAGGAACAGACATGATTTTTTCTCAGTGTGTGAGTCTGAAGTTGCAGGCACACATCTCCATTTTCTAAAAGCCATTCCTCCTGAAGCACGCTGGGGGGAGGTGTCTGGATCCGAGTCAAATACAACACCTGTCAATTAAAAAGTGGCAGAAAGTGTAGCATATCTCTCTCTTAGGTGTTTATTCCTCCAGAAGCTCCGGCTCTGCCTCCTGCTCTCTCCTCCAGAGCTCCATGGCACTCAGCAGCTGTCTGTCGACAAGCAGCAGCTCTGTCCCTCTGCTCCGCCTGGTCCTCTCTACACAAGAAACCCTGTGATATGCGTGAATTATTTGCTCAAGTTGAATATTTTCAACTCACATGTATTCACCTCATTTGCAACGTCCAATTCGCATCATTCACATCGCCATTGCATTGACTTAATCAATATTAAATTGATATTGTTTTTGCTACATGTACCACATGTTCATTTGCACTACCGGACTATTTATTTATACATATACTGCATCATTTGCACTCCAGTATTGAATACTGCAATAACTCATCTACTGCACTGTTAACTATTTTATTATTATTGTAGACTTTTGGCGGCCACAGGGGGGTCCAAGCTCAGAACCACCCACCCCCCAAAACCGCCACAGTTCCCCCAACCTCTCTCAACAACTGCTTCCAAATTTAGCCAGTTAGCGCCTGATAGCTAAAGCAACAACAATGGCAGAGTAATTCTAAATCAACTAACTAGAAGAGGCTGTCGTTGTAATTAAGTACATTACACAGACTTCTTTTCCTTTTGGCTGTTCCCTTTCAGGGGTCACCACAGCGAATCATGTGCCTCCATCTAACCCTGTCCTCTGCATCCTCTTCACTCACACCAATTAACTTCATGTCCTCTCTCACTACATCCATAAATCTCCTCTTTGGTCTTCCTCCAGACCTCCTGCCTTGCAGCTCCAACCTCAGCATCCTTCTACCAATATATTCACAGTCTCTCCTCTGAACATGTCCAAACCACCTCAATCTGGCCTCTCTGATTTTATCTCCAAAACATCTAACATGAGCTGTCCCTCTGATGTACTCATTCCTGATCCTGTCCATCCTTGTCACTCCCAAAGAGAACCTCAACATCTTAAGCTCTGCCACCTCCAGCTCTGCCTCTTGTCTTTTCTTCAGTGCCACTGTCTCCAAGCTGTACAACATCGCTGGTCTCACCACCGTCTTGAACACCTTTCCTTTCATTCTTGCTGATATTCTTTTATCACACAACACACCTGACACTTTTCTCCACCCGTTCCAACCTGCTTGCACTCGCCTCTTCACCTCTTCTCCACAGTCTTGACCCTAAGTACTTAAAGTCCTGCACCTTCTTCACCTCTGCTCCCTGTAACCTCACTGTTCCACCTGGGTCCCTCTCATTGACACATGTATTCTGTCCTACCTCTGTTTCTGTAAGCTTCATTCCTCTGTTTTGCAGACCTCCATCTCTCTAGATTTTCCTCCACCTGCTCCCTGCCCTCACTACAAATCTCAATGACATCCGCAAACATCATAGTCCATGGAGATTCCTGTTTAACCTCATCTGTCAGCCTGTCCATCACCAGAGCAAACAAGAAGGGGCTCAGAGCCGATCCTTGATGCAAACCCACCTCCACCTTGAACTCCTCTGTCACACCTACAGCACACCTCACCATGGTCTTACAGCTCTCATACATGTCCTGCACCACTCTAACATACTTCTCTGTCACTCCAGACTTCCTCATACAGTACCACAGCTCCTCTCTCGGCACCCTGTCATATGCTTTCTCTAAATCTACAAAGACACAATGCAACTCCCTATGACCTTCTCTGTACTTCTCCATCAGCATCCTCAAAGCAAATACTGCATCTGTTGTACTCTTTCTAGGCATGAAACCATATTGCTGCTCACAAATGCTCACCTCTGCCCTTAGCCTAGCTTCCACTACTCTTTCAAGCTGATGAGCCATACAACTTCATTGTATGGCTCATCAGCTTTATTCCTCTGTAGTTGCCACAGCTCTGCACATCTCCCTTGTTCTTAAAAAATGGCACCAGTACACTTCTCCATCCTCTCACTCTCCAAGATCTTGTTAAACAAACTAGTCAGAAACTCTACTGCCACCTCTCCTAGACACTTCCATACCTGCACAGGTATGTCATCAGGACCAACTGCCTTTCCACTCTTCATCCTCTTCAACGTCCTCCTCACTTCACTCTTGCTAATTTTTGCTACTTCCTGCTCCCCACCAGTCACTTCTTCTACTCTTCGTTCCCTTTCATTTTCCTCATTCATCAACTCTTCAAAGTACTCCTTCCATCTTCCCATCACACTCCTGGCACCTGTCAATACATTTCCATCCTTATCTTTAATCACCCTAACCTGCTGCACATCCTTCCCATCTCTATCTCTTTGACTGGCCAACCTGTACAAATCCACCTCTCCCTCTTTACTGTCCAACCTAGCATACAAGTCCTCATATGCTCTTTGTTTGGCCTTTGCCACCTCTACCTTCACCTTACGCTGCATCTCCCTGTACTCCTGTCTACTCTCTTCAGTCCTCTCAGTGTCCCACTTCTTCTTAGCTAACCTCTTTCTCTGTATACACTCCTGCACTTCCTCGTTCCACCACCAAGTCTCCTTGTCCGCTTTTCTCTTTCCAGATGACACACCGAGTACCCTCCTACCTGTCTCCCTGATCACATTAGCTGTAGTGGTCCAGTCATCTGGGAGCACTTCCTGACCACCCAGAGTCTGTCTCAGCTCCTCCCTGAAAACTACACGACATTCTTCTTTTTTTAACTTCCACCACTTCGTCCTCTGCTCTGCCTTTGTCCTCTTCATCTTCCTCACCACCAGAGTCATTTTACACACTACCATCCTGTGTTATCTGGCTACACTCTCCCCTACCACTACTTTACAGTCACTGGTCTCTTTCAGATTACAACGTCTACACAAGATGTAGTCCACCTGAGTGCTTCTACCTCCGCTCTTATATGTCACCCTATGTTCCTGCCTCTTCTGGAAGAAAGTGTTCACTACAGCCATTTCCATCCTCTTTGCAAACCACTACCACCATCTGTCCTTCTGCGTTCCTGTCCTGAAGACCAAACCTGCCCATCACATTCTCATCACCTCTGTTCCTTTCACCTACATGCCCATTGAAATCTGCACCAATCACCTCTCTCTCACCTCTGGGGATGCTCTGCATCACTTCATCTAACTCACTCCAGAATTTCCTTCCTTCTTTCCTTCTCTTCTAACTCACATCCTACCTGTGGGGCATAACCACTCACAACATTGAACATCACCCCTTCAACCTGTCTGATACTCTTTTCACCTCTAGAACATTCCTCACAAACTCCTCTTTCAGGATAACTCCTACTCCGTTTCTCTTCCTATCTGCCCCATGATAGAACAACTTGAACCCTGCTCCTAAGCTTCTAGCCTTGCTACCTTTCCACCTGGTCTCCTGGACACACAGTATGTCCACCTTCCTTCTCTGCATCATGTCAATCAACTCTCTAGCCTTCCCTGTCATAGTCCCAACATTCAAAGTCCCTACTGTCAGTCCTGACAGTAGGGACGTTGACAGTAGGGAGTCCAGACACATTAACAAAACCTGTCCATTTACTTATCTTAACAAGGCTGTAAATGCTACCTATCTAGCCAGCTAACAAGTTAGGCTGGGTTGTGAGCTTGGATTATTCAGCATCAAAGTAAAGAGACTGTTATCAGTGTTAGTTAGCTCCTGTTGGCTACAGCAACCACAGAGAAAAACATGATAACAGGAGCTAACAGGAGCTATCTGGCTAAATTTTGTAGCAGTTGTTGAGCTTGCCAGTTTAAGAGGCAGGGTGCATGTGATTAATAATTTATTCATGTAATTATATATTTCAAAGTTATTAATTCATTTCACATTGAACAGTTTGATCTAAAGTATGTCAGTGGTATGTAGCTTGTGATCCATTAAAGTTAAGAAGTGTCTACTTGTGACCCCTCATCACAGGTTGAATACTGCATATCTGAGTGACATGGAGTTCACCCAATAAGTGATATTCCCTTTTCAGGTTGTTTTGGTGTATTGGTGTTTTTTTACAAATCTGAAGAAGTAAAACTGCCAAGATTTCACAGTAAAAAAGCAATGATTAGAGAAAATTCAGCTAAAAATAAAAATTATTTATCTGGCCACTGTGGTGGCCAGGAAAAAGGCTAAGCTAAAGACGATTCACTTTGCAACTGGGAGCAAAGGGTATCATGGGAGAAGTGTTGTTAATTTGGAAAAAACACACTTGGGTGAGATAGAAGTTACCAGCCTAGACTCTGGTCTCATTTGTTTTCTGTATTTATACACATATTAACACATCACAATGCATTAAATTGACATTAAACTGGAATGCATGTTTAAATTATCTTAGAAAGTAGCATAGAATTATCAGCAGCATCATGATTTCTCAACATGAGAAGTGTTTTTGATATAAATACAAGGCAACCAGAATAACTTGGCTTGTTTTCTGACAGCTGGAAGTTTCATTAGATGTACCTGCTATTAAATAATCCAGGTCACTCTGTTTTTCATTGGCAACAGTATATGTCAGAGTAAAATGAAAGTCTAAAATGAGACAATTACTGTGTCGTGTGTGTGCTTTGACATTATGCTTTAGGCCAGGAACAAGGTTTGTGTGAATGCGTGTTGTACTGTGTGGACCTGGCCTTGCAGGAGGTGAATCAAACACAACAGATCAAGAGAGGTAGAGTCATCTGGTAGCCAAAAATAAGAGTCACTTTATTTAAAAGGTGACAGGAAAGGTGCAGGGTGTAAGTATAGCTGAGGTTCTGCTGGGTCAGGGTGCTTCAGGCTTCAGACACAGATCTGCTCTGCTGAGGGAGGGGTATCTCAGTTTGGTCTCAAAGTCTGGGCTAGGTGAAAGAGTTACAGCAGCCGGGTTAGGCCAGAGTGTCTGTAGAGTACTAGTTTACCTAGTGTCTACCTATGTGCACTTGTAAAATAAGGTGAATTAAGCACCATGATGCTTCTTTCTTGGACATTCCTGACACTGAACACCAGCTAATGAAGTACTAGGTGAAAATATTTGGAAAGACATGACAGAGCTCCTTCAAAGTCAGATACAAATCAATTTGATCAAACTAATATTTTAGCTGTGTACAAGCTGTACTAATAAATAAAATATGAACTGTGTGTGTGTGTGTGTGTGTGTGTGTGTGTGTGTGTGTATTTGAAATATTATTTGAGCTGATTGACAAATTGACTATATAAACAAAAAGATATTGAAATATTTATTGGGCCACAATGAATGCCGTATACTATGGCAAGTGGTATTTAATGAATACTATAAATTGGAATTGGGACACAGCTTTTGTCCTATGTTCATGCCAATAAAGTATTTTTGTTTGTTGTACTCACATGCTCCCCAAGTGCTGATCCTGCTGACGTGCACCGGCATGGTACCCCAGAGGCAATAGAGTGCCACAGTGTGTGTGTGTGTATACTCTACTGTATGTGTGTGCTTATTATATTATCATTATACTGTATATATAAAAATTACTGAAATATAAAAATTCCATATTGCTCATAAGGTCCTATGTTGGATTCATATGCCATGCTGCTAACATGACACTGATAATACATGAAGCCTCAACAAAGGTGTATGTGTGTATACAAATTAGGCAGGTGAACATGTTCTGCACATTAGCGTTACATACCTCCACCGTAACAGTGGATGTTTAGCGGTGCACCTGTACTGGTGGTGTTGTAACTGTGTGTGTGTGTGTGTGTGTGTGTGTGTGTGTGTGTGTGAAGATGAACTACAATCATCTTGCCTTGAACCACATATTAAGTGACCTAACTATTCTCTGTCTCTCGCTCACACACACACACACACACACACACACTAGCAGATTATAGATGACAGAAATTAAAGGGCAGCAGTAATATAGTAGATGGTCGTAGCTGTCCTGGCTGTTGATCTCTTTAGCTGTCAGGGTCACAATAGAGGGCAAGCATGAGAAACACACACACACACACACACACACACACACACACACACACACACACACAGTCACTCCCCAGAACAGTACTTATAGAGTAAATTCTGTTTTTCTTGTATTTTTTAATATGGGTAATAAAATTGGCTTCAATTTATATCCTCTCCACACATCTTCCTCTCTCCTTTTCTTTGTCTCTTTCTCTCTGTAATGAGTTTAGCCTCAGTCTTGGGGTTAACACTTAGTATGTACAGGGTGGGAAATGTAATTATTCTAATTGTGTATTCTCTCATTCTCCAACCTCTAGGTTTTTACTGCTTGTTATCCCAAGGGTTAAAGTTTAACTTGTTCTTTTTCTTTCTGTTTTTTAAAGATATTTTGTAACAGTGTAAAAGCCAACAGTGGAAGTAATTTTTTTTGTTTGTTTGTTTCCATCTTTCTTGCTGAATGCTCATTAGTGTTCTATGACCACTGCACTTCACAGGGTTTACTTGTCAGTTGAACACTGTTAGGGTTGAATACTGAGAATTGATAACCCGGTACTTAGCCTAAATTTCTACTGTGTCTAAGTCTACTCCCTTTTCCCAAGAAAATCTCTGCATAAAATTCAAAGTAAAAATAATAAATAAATATCATAATATTAATAATCCTATTTTTATATTTTGTTTTTGCTAATATGTCTATCATATTCCATCTCCCAATGCATTTGTTGTCTGCATGGTAAAATATGTTTTATTAATGATAAATGATGATAAATGTCAACGAAGCAAAATCTAGGAGGTTCAACAAGTGGCTAAATAAGACATGCAGACCTCCATCACTAAATCAGAGTGCAGAGCAGCACTCAACAGGTAAAGCACTGAGTGCAGAAGATCATCCTGACATTACAATTAAACTTAAAAAAACAATGGCCAAGTGCCTCATAGTGGTGAAACAAGACATTGAAATGTTTGCATGCGATGGACTTTCATCCCTTGTCACTACATATAGTAATACATGCTTACAACATATGAATAACGACCGCCCCTCAGGTCCTCAGGCATGGGTCTTTTGGTTGTTCCAAAGAGCCGGACAAAAACTGTGGGTGAGGCAGCCTTTAGTTTGGTGCACCAAGGTAATGGAACAGTCTGCCTGAGGATCAGGAGGATGAGGAGCAGCTGAATGTGTTGATAGCTTTAAACGCAAATTTAAAACCTAGCTCTTTAGCTTGGCTTTTGATTAGAATGTTTTATGACCATTACTTATTTTATTTATTTATTTATTTTATTTGTGTTTTAAAATGTTTTTATTCCCTCTTATTTATTTTATTTAATCTATTTTTGATACATTTTATTGGTTTCATTGTTTTTATTTCTCGTTTGCATTAGTCTCAAATTATGATACTGTTTGCATTAGTATTTGATTGATTGAAATTTCTCTCTCTCATTTTCTCTCTAACTGTGCCAATTGTCTGCATCTGTGTCACATGTTGCAAATAGCAATGTTTAGTGGGAAGAGAGACAGGGCATTAGCTTGGCGATCTAGCGGTCAGTAATGGATGAAATAATGCAAAATATTGTTTCTTAAAATTCCTACTGACTCAGAGTAGGCCTTTGGATTGTGCAAACATTATGACCTTGTTGTGACAACAGATAAAACCCCCACTGGCTACATAGAGCTTGTAATGCTACAAATATTTCTGTTCTGGATTATGACTGTCTGAACTGTCAAGCTTAAACGGGAAAGACTTCCTGAGTTTTCTGTTGACCTTGCTACGGCCTTGCTAGTTTTATTTTTTAAGATTTAATTTCATTTTTAATTTTACTTCTTGATAACTGTTAATGCCACATTAATGTCCTATGGGATGGATGGTAGAGATGGGAAAGATTCCCATGTTTACAATGGTGGGGGGCTACAATTTGTGTTCCCACTAAACATGTAACCTAAAAGCAATTGTTCATAAGCTACTTGTGTTTTTTGCTGGTGGGCAGCTGTGCCACGTCCTGTTGACCTATATTACTGCTGCTGCCAAATTAGTCATTTTTATTTGTGAGAAAGCCTTTTTGTCGGTTCAAAGCAAGCACATTACTTTGTCTTTGAGGAAGGAGTAGCAAAAATATAGCCACAGGTCTCAGGTTGGCTTTTGGTCTTTAGGCCCGTGAAGAACTCTTATACGCATATATGCTGGAAAGTGACATGATAGACGTTGTGTTTTTTCCAAGTCAAAGACAATGTACTTTCAAGAGGAATTGTTCTAGTAAAGATATTATTACATAATCTAACAAATATTAAAGAATAAACACCTTTTATGATTAATAATCTAAAGTTCTGTGTTTAAAATCAAACTTCATTCTTGGTGAAAAATCTTGGTTCATTCAATGCTGGTCAATGTGTCCAGAACTGTGAAATCTTATTCATTGGATTTTCTGTTGATGAACTTTGAGTTTCTGTATGTGGACTCTCATCTCCCTCTCTCCGCCCTGAAAAATACAGCAGAGCTACCCAGAGTTGGCCTTTATTTATTTATTTTTAAATTGGTCCTTGGCCACATTGTAGTTGGTGGAGACCTGCAGTGTACCTGTGGACAATCAGTACACTCTGGGCCCACAGTTAGGGACTAAAATGAATCAAAATCAAATTTCATAAAATGTTTTTTTCATTTTACTTTTATTTTTAGATGGCCTCATTCACGTTTCATGGATGGATGGTAGAGATTGGAAACATTCCCATGTTTTACAACTTGCGAGTGTTCATGTCACTTAAGATAAGGTTATATGATTGCAGAATTGGTTTTGTGAGTGTTAAAATATTGTGTATTAACAAAATATGACAATATGGAGCCCCCTAAAGGTCACAGCATTTTTTTTGAGGAATATTTTTGCGTTCCCTTGCAATATGTTCTGCATTACCTCACAATATTTTGCATTCTCGCAATAAATTTTGCGTTACCTCACAATACTTTTCTTCTGCCATTCCTTCTGAGCCATATGTCTATTTCCGCTCAACTGCTCCCAGTGCAACGCCCCAGTATATCAGCTCATTGAATTTTACTTTGAACTGGGCATTAAGTTATAGTACTACTGCTCAATAGGCAATAATGGTTATGTAATAAGTAAAAGTAAACTTAGACAAATTCTTAGATCAAGAGGTCTCTCCAGAAGTAAGCAGTACGGTAATCTGCAGTATGCTGTCGGTTTCATTCAATTCAATTAAATAAAATTCTATTTATATAGCGCCAATTCAGAAGTTATCTCATTGCACTTTTCCTATAGAGCAGGTCTAGACCGTACTCTTTATAATATTATTTACAGAGACCCAAAAAATCCCACCATGAGCAAGCATTTGGCGACAGTGGCAAGCATAGGTAGTTGCGATCCAGCATCGCCGCAGGCTATGCTATCCAGCATAGCATAGCATAGCCTGCTGCTGCGATCCAGCCGTGAGAGGAGGCGTCTGCGATCCAGCAGGGAGTCCGGGAGCGGGGAGCTGCTGAGGTCCGCTGGAGACTGGAGAAGCGCTGAGAAGGGAGACATGGGCGTTATGCCGAGTGGCATGGAGAGTCCTAGATTCAAACAAGGTCGGACCTAGACTGAGGTGAGTGCAGGGCTTATATGCAGACTGTGATTGGGAGCTAATGTGGAGCAGGAGTGTGATTGGGAGCAGGTGTGGATAATTAGTGGGTAGTGAAGCCTGGAGTATCCGTGACTGGGGGGGACCAACTTACTACTTACATATGTGTGTGTGTGTGTGTGTGTGTGTGTGTGATATATATATATATATATATATATATATATACATATATATATATATATACACACACACATATATATATATATATATATATATATATATATATATATATATATATATATATATATATATATATATATATATATATATATATATGTATGTATGTATATATATGTATATATGTGTATGTATGTGTGTGTTTGGCAGGACAACATCTATCTGTGCCTTTTAAAAACTTTACTGTTGAAAAATAAATCTGTTTTATGATGAAACAACGTAGGGTTGGGTTAAGGGCTAGTTAGGTTTAGGCACAAAAACAACTTGGAAAGATCATGGTTTGGGTCGTCAAGGTTACAATAATAAGCATGTGGTTATGGTTATGGTGGTGGTCATGCTAAATAAAAAACCTCTTTCCTAAGCTAACTTTGTGGCTCTATAATACCGTCACATGACTTCCTGTTTTGCTCCAGTCATAATTACAATGGTCGCTAGAGGGCTTTGTTACTTGAACGTTAACAGTTGTCGTTTGGGGGTACTTGCTGAAACGACTGATGCTGTCATTCTTCCTGAGAGGATAATCTTGAAAATGAATGTTTTTATCACAGTAAGTTAGTAACTGATTCTTATTTTGTACTTCTCTGGCTATTTGTAGTAGTCAGCCACTGGTTTCATTGATTAGCAGTTGCAGAGCCTCCCTAAGCCCTCAGTACTCATTTTGTTGGGTCTCTGTAAATAATATTCTAAAGAGTACAGTCTAGACCTGCTCTATAGGAAATGTGCAATGAAATAACTTCTGTTATGAATTGGCACTATATAAATAAAATTTAATTGAAAAGTACTGAGCCCTTACACACTTTAAATGATGTCACCTGTGTCATTACTATTAATGTCTGAGTGCATGAGGTGTCAGGGCTCCAAACTTTGTTTTACCTAGTAATTATATATTATATAGAATTATATAAATTAAATAGAACTGATGATACAGGCACTGTTCTAGAGCCTCCTTACTGATGTAACATAATTGGTGAAATTGTCCTTGACTGTTGGAGCAGGCAGAGGTATTGTAGAAAGAGATGATTAAGGGTGTGTCTACATCAATTTATGGCTAACTCTGGGAGTGGAAATCATGCTTGTGCACATGTGCCCAGTTCTGCAGTGATTAAACTGTATGTGCTTATGGTTTTCTAAATTTGACAAAAAGAGTTATAATTTATGCAAACTGACCATCACCTAGTTCATTTCAGAAGAATTGTTGTTTCACTGAACAGGACATTGGCAAAACAAAACAACAAATAGCACAACTGAATTATTTTTTTCTCTCAACAGGCAGCATCAAAGAGTGTAAGCCCAGTACAAAACAGACTTAAATGAGTGTTCCCAGAAGAAGAAAAAAACCTGGTTATACAATTGTAAAGGCCATAGTCAGGACACAGTCGCAAACGCTGAAAGAAAGAGAACCAGAAATAAACACAAAAAGGAACATTCAGGAAAAGAAGAACAGAACTGTGGCAGCAAGGAATGAAACAGGGATGAAATAAGAGGGTTCATGGTGTGCACTGATGTGAGAGAACTTTGAATATGAATGCGGAATTGAAATAATAGATTGACTCACACAGTGAATAGTGTAGGTAGATCAGTGGAGTATTGGGCCAATTAAATTTAATGTCCTGATTCCACAAGGCTTCCTTTGTCCTATTTAATATGGACTTTCCAATCAATTTGGACAAAGGTCAGTGGACAGTGACATCTTCATGCAAGTATCCTCTAATTATATGTCTTCACATGTTGTGTGTGTAGCTGTTAGTGGTAGAAAAGAAGGTTGGGTGTGTGGCATAACTACTCTTTTACCACTTTTTTAGTAGGGTTTAAGGTTATGGAGGATATTTGTATTCATAATTCAAATTAATAGTAAATTAAAAGAGATAAAATTCAAAAAGATTATTATTTTATTACACTACTAGGAATAATCAGGCCATAATTAAACTTGAAAAGAAAAAGGAAATTTAAAAAGCAAATTTAAAATGTAAAATGACAATGAAAAAAGTGAAATTTAAAATGCAAAAGCTTAAATGGAAATGCTCAAACTGAAAGCTTAAATTGTAAAGATGAAATTGAAAATGGCAATGGAAATAAGAAAAGGTAAACATCAAATATGAAACTCAAAATGGGAAATGGAAAAGCTTAAATGGAAATACTTAAAATGAAAGCTATTTTTCCCATTTACACTTTATTATTTCGCATTAGACATTTGGCTTTTCAAGCTGTATGTAAATGAGGAGGCATGGGCCAAAGGCTGGAGGGAGGGTTTGAAATGGCTGGGGCACAGAGGCTCCTTACGGACCGCAGGGGCAGCTGCCTGCTAAAGAGCACAATGAGTTTGGCAGAGCAGTGTGACGCCAAACTAGAGGAGGAACCGCACCATGCCCTGCCATCCACATTGGCTGCTAGCAATGGATGGGAGGAAGTCCGGACATTTGGATTCTGCCTGTTTGATGTTGATTTGCACACTTCAAGGCCTGTCTGGGTAGCCATGGCAACAGCAGAAAACAGAGCTTGTTTTTAGCGGAATTTGTATCACTGCCATGTTGTCATGTTTTTGTGTATAAACGGCACCCAGAGGTTTAGTCAGAAAGAGAAGCTGCTCATCTATAAATTCCACAACTTCCACAATATCACTCCGGATCTGTAGTTTTCATATTAGCTCAAAATACTGTTACATGCTCTTATTATGCTTTACGACATGCTACTTGTTCCATGAAAAATACCTGACAGAGCTGAGGCATGGTTGAGTGGTTAGCATAGTTGACTGATTCCTGGGAGACTGAGGTTCAAGATAAGATTGCACTTATCCCATAGGAGAAATTCAACAGCATATAGGGAGTACAGAAATGTATAGCAGGGAATAGCAAGATATAACATATATACAAGATATATATATGCAAACACCTGAAAATCTGGGTGTGTGTGACAACCAGAGGGACACCTGTCAACAGTTTAATCTATCATTCTTTATCAATGCTCACGATATGTAACAAAGTGTAAATTTGCTAACAGTCAATTAAAACCTGCTGTGATTAACGTTTATTACTTCCGTAACACTGAGCTAGCCGAGACATTTTAGTGTAGATATGTGCGTAAGTAGGGATGTAAGTATGTAAGTAAGTTAGAAGTCTCCTGGCAGACCCATATAACAATAGGGCAGGAAGATTGCATATTGCTCCCTAAGTGACTTGACACTGCCTGTTTATTGTTGGCAAGTGGCCATGGTATCAATGTAACATTAGTCATGCATGCCAGCAACAGCTAATATAGCTAATCGCTAATGTTAGCCTCTTACCTGCTGCACTGTCCACTGCTTTCTCACCGTCAGACCGATAGGGAATTGCGGTGGAGCTGTTAACGCTCCTTTCACTTAAATGTAAATGGACTTTAATTTGAATTATGACCAAAAATATGCTCCATGTAAGGTAGGAGGATTACTTCTTTTTCTGAGTTATGGTATCTTGCTTTGCCAGACTTATCTCCAGTCTTCATTTGCACTCTGCCGGTGAATTGGAAATGTGGAGGAATGTTTGCACATGACTTAGTACTTGCCTCATACGTCTTTCAAGGTTTCATACATGATTTGTTAGTTTTCCATCATTTGCATGTAGCTAATTAGCTAGGTCAGTAACAAAGACTGGCTCAAAGACAGGATGAAGTTTTTGACCACTAGTGGCACTGTGGGGCCATGTTTTGATGAGCAGGTCTATGTATTGCACAGTACATATACCATGCTACCTTAGTAAGTACAAAAAGAAGACCACAAGCCAATGTAAACAATGCAGGTTTCCAAACATTCTTATGTTATTATTTGCTTGTTTTGCCCAGAATTTGAGTTGAGAAAATCAATACACAATTTGGGGACAAAAAGCTAGTCCCAACAAGGTTACACAAACATTTTAAGGTTAAGATTTGGTTTTTGGTTAAGCTTAGTGTAAGGGTTGGGTTTAGACATGTAGTGGTTATGGTTAAGGGAAGTCTCCAGGAAATTAATCTAAGTCAATGACATAAATAACACAAGTGACAAAAATAAATTTGTTTGTACTTAAGTGGGGGTGTCTCTCCGTGTTTCTGCATATGAAAAGACATTGCAACGGACTAAGTGGTTCTAGTCATTCAAATGTATTTTTTCTGTTAAAACACAGTCAAACATTCAATAACAAAATATGTCATATATATTATATATAATGTCTCTATAAGCAACAGGTCATGTCATACATTCATTTAAAAATTGAGCATTTGTCCAGATGGTGAAGGTTCAGCAAAGTCATGGGGTTTCCTCCATCAAATTTCAAGCTAATCTGGTCATTAGTTATAAAGATGTGTTGGTCAGAGACAAATAACTGGATGGACAGACGTGATCACCTTCTTGGCAGAGGTAGTGTAATTAATGGTCCTCAGTTAATTCCATTATCAAATTAAATACAGCACAAACTGCACATAGAGAAGATGGAATCTGAAGGAAAGAAGGATAATATGACTCATTCTCTTTTTGGCTCTAAGTATTTTCTGTGCGTCTTTTAAACTCAGTATGTCCCCTTCTCTCTCTGCTTGCTTTACAAGCCAGAATTACCACTTCCAGGGTGTGAGAGCCATAAAGAGGCAAGTGAATGTAAATGAAACCATGATAATGGGGGTGTGATGGGCAGTGCTGAACATTTTACTGCCTGTTCGTACCTGTTACAGGTTGCTTGTATTCATTTACCACCCTACTTTATGTGGAGGGACACTTAAATTGGGATACTGCATGATCTAAAACTGCCTAGCATAATGGTGTTTCTACTGTCCAAATTTGAGAGTGTGGACAACTCTCTTTTTAAGGACTCTGACTAAAGAACCAGATTGAAATATGCTTTGTCCTCTGGATGTAAAATATGAAGCATCTTCTTAGAAGAGGGTTGTTTTTGTCATTCCACATAATGGGTTTTTGAGCTTTTACTGTATATCCAAATGAGCTTCATTGTGTTGAACTGGTAACTTGCTAAATTGAGACAACATCCCATAAAATCACCTTTAGAACTGTTACTTTGTCCACAAAGTTAGTCCCCATGAGTTAAATACATTATCAAAAGAATTGTAGCTGTCCTCTTTTCAGCTTTGAGATTTACTTGTTAACATTATACACCTACAGCCACTGGTCCAACATCAAAGGCTTAAGTGAATAGTTTTTAGTGTGTATTTTTCCATCCTTTTGTGATAAATTGGTTCATGGTTATGCAGTATGAAGAGAAATATGGTACAGTGGAGAAGGCCTTGATGTTTTGGTTTGCTACACACAAGAGAATAAGGTAAAAAGAGAACAAATACTGTATTGTGATGTCTATGCAGTTTTCTACAAATATAATAACTCTGGGCTATATCTTTTGACATGCATTTCTAGGAAACTTAAAAATTAATGTAGTGCTAAATGCAATCCGGATATTTTTTATAAGAGAATTGTTTGGAGGACCTTGTTAATCAGATTTTCATAAACACAGGTAGCGGCAGGGGTAGGGTTACAGGGCCCCTGAATGTTTTCCGCAAAGCCTTGAATCTCTGTTCATCATGAATGACATTTTTTGTATTAAATCCAGATCATCGGAACCAATGTGTTTTGTACGGAATGGTCAAGTTTTTTCTGATTGTTTTCCCCTGTATCTTGATCACTTTCATCTGTGTCTCATTGTCTCCCCTAGCTGTGTATATTTAAGTCTTTGTTCTATGTCAAATTACAGTACTTGTGTTACGCTTCCCAGCCCTAGTTTTTGTGTTTTTCGATTTATGCTCTTGTTTCTTGTGGACCTCATTTATGGAGTCCTCATTTTGGACTGCTTACCTGGTTGTGACCACTGCCTGCCTGTAACCTGAGTAAGCCTTATACATTTCATTATGAAATTATGGTGAATGGGCACCCCAGCAGGTAATATCACAGGGCCTCGACTGCCCACTGGATGGCCAGGCACTCTCTTTCGATTGTATTGTACCTGGCCTCCCTCTCTTACAGCTTCCGGCTGATGTATACGTCACTTGATGATAACGTCATCTAGGTAGGCGGCCGCATATGCAGCGTGCGGATGTAGCACTCGGTCCATCCATGAGGCGTTGGAAACAACCCAAACGGAAGTGTGGTAAATTGATACAACCCGTATGGAGTGGAGAAGGCCGTCTTTCCCTTAGACTCTGGAGACAAGGGAATCTGCCAATAGCCTTTGGTCAAATCCAGCGTTGTGAAAAAACGAGCGGTGCCTAACCGATCCAGGAGCTCGTCGACCCGAGGCATTGGATAGGCATCAAATCGTGACACATCATTCACTTTGCGGTAGTCCACACAGAACCGTATGGTCCCATCCTTCTTGCCTACAAGAAGATGGGGCTACACCAGGCACTGTTGGACTCTTCTATTACCCCCATCTTCAGCATGGCCTTCTTCCTGAACCATTTTCTGTTTGTGCTCAGGCAACTGGTAGGGCTGTGAACGCACCGTCACTCCCGGGTGCGCTCAATGTGATGCTCTGTGAGGTCGGTGCGACCTGGAAGGGAGAGAACACGTCGGAAAAACGCTGTTTCAACTCGGCAACGTCAGTTCTCTGGGACAGTGTGAGATGGTTGTCAAAAGGGAGTGAGGTGGCAGTGGCCGATTTTGAAGCCTCAGGCCTAAACTCATCTCTCTCACTCACCATTGTCACCAGACTAACAGGCTCCGCCTCTCTCCATGCTTTTAGGAGGTTGAGGTGGTAGATCTGCATTGCCCCTCCCCTATCAGACTGCAAAACCGCACAAAGAGTAATTTTGAGCTGGACGAAGGGAGTAATACAAGCACTATCTCCCGGCATGAATTGTCTTAATCTAGCCCCTCTGTTGTACAGGCGTTGTTGATGCTGCTGAGCCTGGAGCAAATTCTCCCGTGACAACTGCCCTAATGTGGCATTTTGTCCTCAGGTCCAGTACATGCTGAACTTCGTTTTTACTGGGGCTTGGACCCTCGTCCCAGTTTTCTCTAACTAGGTCCAGGACCCCCGTGGGTTTCTGCCAAACACCAGCTTAAAGGGAGAAAATCCCGTGGAGGGCTGGGGTACCTCCCGCACTGCAAACAACAGAGGATCTAGCCATCTATCAAATTTACAGATCATGGACTTCAAAGTTTTGTTCAGACGCTCGACAAGCTCGTCGGTCTGAGGGTGGTATACACTGGTTCGAATCGACTTGCTCAATAATCCGTAAAGTTCTCTCAGTGTGCGTGACATGAATGAGGCGCCCTGGTCAGTCAGTCTCTTTTGGGATCCTGACTCAGGCGATGACCTGAAACAGTGCCTGCGCCACACTCTTTGCAGAGATGGTGTCCAATGGCACTGCTTCAGGATATCAGGTTGCGTAGTCCACTAACACTAGCACAAAGCGATATCCACGTGCGCTCCGGTAAAATGGCCCGATGAGGTCCATACCTAAGCATTCAAATGGGACCTCCATCAATAGGCGCAAAGGCGCTCTTGGGATGGCTGGTTGGTTAACATCTGACATTTGGGGCAAGATGCACACCAACGGCGAATGTCTGCCCTAATCCCAGGCCAATAGAATTGGGCCATTATCCGGTCTAGTGTTTTATTACACCCCATATGCCCAGCCATTGGGTTGTAATGAGCCACCTGGAAAACTTTTTCCCGATGGCTTTTTGGTATCAACAATTGCGTTACTTCTTCCCCTGTCTGAGTGTCACGGCTCACTCTGTACAGTCTGTCCCTGATCACTGAATAGTGTGGATATGACTGGGCGCATCACATGACCATCAGTTTTTATCACTGTCGTCACAAGACTGCTCCAGTGGAAAATATTCCGTGGAGGGTAACACAGGAGTCCCCCCATCTGCAGCTTAGGACAACCTTGCATCGCCACTGAGCACAGCACACACATCCTATGTCCCTGATGGTCGTGCACGCACCCCCACACAGTGCCTCACTAACCTATGAAACCCAAGCCAATCTGTACCCAAAATCAGGGGGTGCGTCAGGCGGGAACTAACCGCTGCCTTAACACAAAATTTTCTCCCTTGATGTCTAATTTCCATCGGCACTACAGGGTATCTGTGAACACCCTCATGTACACACTTAATATCCACCCAACCCAGCTCCACTAAAGCTCTGGGTCGAACCAGGTTCTGGTGAATAATGGACTGCGTACAGCCTGAATCCACCATTGCCCGGTGTATACCCCCTTGGATTCTTACCGGAAAACAGTATGTCGCCCCTGGGCCGGGAAAGTGTGTCGGAGAGCCGGCAACCCGAATCACTTATCCGACCTCCATGAGTGGGCAGTCACGTTGGCAGTGTCCGGGCTGCCCACACCTCCAGCACTCCTGCCCCAGCGTTCGAGGAGCCCTCTGCAGGTCGTGAGCAGCACCTGTAGCAGCGCCTGTAGCAGCTGGACCCTGGGAGGGAGAGAAAGATAAGAGAGGGTTAGAGCGTGGTAAGGGTCTGGAACGTCGCCCAGCATCTGGGCCAGTACCGCCACTGGCTGCACCTGCTGCGGATCCATCATGTTCACCCCAGAAGCCAACTTACGTTGGCCGCCAGTTGTAGTAGAATCGTGCTACCGTGAGTTCCCTTGGCCCTGAGACACACGCTGAGACATTTCCAGTTTATATTTTATTTCTTTTTCTCCACACACAATCTTTCTGTCAGCATCCGCCGTTCCTCCGGCCGCCTCTGCTTCTCCCTCCTTGTGTCCAGCATGCTACTGCATTTAGGGAGAGCATAATTAATTAACCGGGTTCAGCTATACCAATTACCTCTCCCGGATGCTGCTCACCTGAACCACTCCACCACTTCTCCCTCTGCAGCTGACAGCTACCCATACCCACCTCCACATACCTCCACCTTAGGCTGGGGAGCCATCCGGCCTAACCTACTCCGTTTGTTGCTGAAAAGGATGTACAGGAATACCTGCTATGACATCCTAGGCGCCTGTGGCTTAGTGGTAGAATCGGAAGGTTGGCGGTTCAATCACCAAATATGAACCTCATGGAATATGTATGGGAGATTCCAAAATATTACTATGTCAAGTTTACCACCATTCTATAATCTTCACTAATATTAACAAAAATATACATTTTGAGTGCACTTACTGAGTATTTAAGTATAGAATGAAAATTTTATTAGCATTTCACATTAATGGACACAAATTGCCATGCCATGTAATTTCACTAGTAATAATAATAATAGTTCTTAGACATCAGGAGCTGTGTCACACATCATTCACCTTTGGCCTCTGTTTTCCTGTCTGTCCACTGCACTGCTGAAATGAAGTAGAAATACCTAAAAGTAATCTTAAATCTAACATTTTTCCCATTTGGTATTTGTCTAAACTTGTTTCAGAGTTGCACTGTTTAGGACAATACAGTAGGAATATTCTCACTGTCAGTGTATGTGATATTCTACAACTTTACTTTAATCACAGATACAGTACAGCAAGTACAGCACCAGACGGCTTTATGGCTTTGGGCTCACAGACGGGGGAAGGAATGAAGAGGTTGTTGTCTTTCCTCTGAAGATTTGCCAGAGTCATAAAGGAGATGACTCCATCTCACCATCTTGACCTGCTGACTGATACCCTTCTGTAATATGGACAGAGGAAATCAATTGACCTAGGTTTATCCACTGTTGTATAACATGTCAAAATTCAGTGCTGGTAGTACAATGTAACCACTGTGCTCCATTTTTAAAAATGTTATGTTTTAGGAGTTTAGCTGGTCGCACACAAATAACATAACTAAATTAAACTATGCATTTACAGAGGAGCAGCGCCTGTAAAGATTAGATAAAGCTGTCATCTGTCATCAGAGAGGCACCAGGTAAACCATGCACTTAAGAAGCAGGTAATAATAGTTGTGAGTAGTGGAATTTTAGATTCAATTTACTTTACAAGTGCATTTTGCACAAGTAGAGTATGTTTGTATTGACGGCTGTCTTGTTTCCTGTTATTTTTGTTGTCAAAACCAACAAGTAAGCAACTTCAGTGAATGCATGAATGTCTTGAATATTGTAATAAGGTCACAATATTAACAAAGAAAATTGCAAATATGTTATACTTACCTCTCAATGTACATTAATAAAGTACAATCCTGTAAGCTGTGTAGGTAAAGAAGTGACAAGAAATGAAGCACTTTATTAGAGCTGTAATGTCTTTATTTGTTATCCAGACACTGACTCTAGATGGAAAACGAACAACAACATCAAATTGATTAAGTTCTACAAGCTCATGTAAGAGTTTAATGTGTTTATGTAAGACTATATGGTATTTACACCCTACTGATGTACTCCAACATGGAAGCCTAGGTGTGAATAGATAGGTAGGAGTCTGACACTAACATAGCTGAAGTTATTGTACTTGGCCCCAAACACTTCCAAGACACGTTATCTAAAGATATAGTTGTTCTAGATGGCATTGCCCTGGTCTCCAGCCTCGGAGTTATCTTTAACTCCCACATGAAACAAACTTCAAGGACTGCCTTCTTTCACATACGTAACATTGCAAAAATCAGGCACATCCTGTCTCAAAATGATGACAAAAAACTAGTTCATGCATTTGTTACTTCTAGGTTGGACTATTGCAATTCCTTATTATCAGGCTGCCCGAATAAGTCCCTTAAGACGCTCCAGTTGATCCAGAATGCTGTGACACGTGTACTGACAAGAACTACGAAAAGAGATCACATTTCTCCAATATTAGCTTCTCTGTATTGGCTCCCTGTAAAATCCAGAATAGAATTTAAAATCCTTCTCCTCACCTACAAAGCTCTTAATGGTCAGACACAATCATATCTGAAAAAGCTCATTATACCTTATTAACCCATTAGAACACTGCACTCCGAGAATGCAGGGTTACTTCTGGTTCCTAGAGTCTCCAAAAGTAGAATGGGAGCCAGCGCCTTCAGTTATCAAGCTCCTCTCCTGTGGAATCAGATCCAAGTTTGGGTTCGGGAGGCAGACACCATCTCCACATTTAAGAGTAGGCTTAAGACTTTCCTCTTTGATAAAGCATATAGTTGGGCTGGCTTGGGTGAGTCCTGAACCATCCCTTAGTTATGCTGATATAGGCCTAGACTGCCGGGAGACTTCCCATGATGCACCTCTTTCCTCTCTCTTCCTCTCCCTCTCCATCTGTATGCATTTTTTCCCATTACGGCATGTTGCTAACTCGACATCTTCTCTCTTTGGTAGTTTTATGCTTTCTCGTTTCTCTCCTCTCTCTTTCTGTTGCTTTCAGCAGGCATTTCTACCTCCGGAGCTGCAGAGACTGGATCTGTGGTTGTGGGCCACCTGCTACCCCCGTATTCCTGCTCAACAACTACTACTACAGTTATTGTTATTGACTCTGTTACTATAATTGTCATTATTATTTCTATTATTATTATTATTTTTTAATAAGACGGTGTAGTCCCTCATTCGTCCAGGAGTGTTCCATCGTAGAAAAGGTTTCAGTCGTAGTTATCTGGACACTGTTTTCAGAATCAAGACGTTTCGGCTCCCTTCCGGAAGTCATTCTCAATTGTGAAAATGGTCTGAGAACTCAGAAATTTAAGCTACTCTGTGTTGCTTAAGCCCTGCCCTCAGGAAGGAGTCTTCCTGAGTGTCTGTCATCAGCAGCATGCCTTTGTGTTCTCTGCCAACAATGATACAGAGCAGCCTGGTGCTCTCATCCAATGTCGCAAACAGCTGGAAAGAAAACTGCATCATGCCACTGATGTTTCACCGTGTAACGCATGGTTACATCACCCCAGACAACCCCTGCCTGTCTCAGGCCCTCCCCATGTCAAGCATACAGACACCGATATACGATGAAGATGACAATGATAACAACTAGGACTGTAAGCACTCAGTACAGGGCTGGTTTGCTGCTTTGTAATTTTTAATTATTACTTTAAGCAAGTTTGTCTTTTTTGTTATTTATTATTCAAAATATCTCCTTAATTCAGCGCTAACCAAAATTCATCAAACTCAGACAGTTTAGTTTCTGTGTGTTTTCATTCTAACTGGTCAGGATCTAATTGATGCTGTGTTGCTGATCAGTTGATTAGTCTAACTGCAACAAGGTCCATGTTAGTTTTTCGTTAGCTGTGAACTGTCCTGTCAATCTAAACAAGAACATGAGGTGTATTGACTCTACAATACAGCTTTCCCACAATGAGTTATAGCCATGTTTTCTGCCATTGTCACATCAGTTATTCAGTTAATCACAGCACACTTGAGAAATGAATAAAAGAGTAAATTACTTAATAAATAAATTATTATACAATGGTTTTACAGTCACAATTGGCCAGACATAGTGTGCCACTTATTTTTTTACATAGGTGTTTTTGACATGAAATGCTCCCTCATCCAGGCCTGTGTAGATGAACAACTTTTTCTCTCTTCCCATTGCTTTCCGTGTCAGTTGACATCATGCGGAAGCTGTAAACCATGGAATGTTCGACTCCTGTTTTGGCTAAAATATCTAAAATAAACCAACATTTTACTTTTTCTTAACATATATTATCTAGATGCAGTGTACTTACTAGTTTGGCTGCGATAGATATTTGATATATTTAGTAGATCGTTTTACAACCCAATTTACCTTTACAAGCCTACTTTGCTAACCGGAGGAACTACCAATCCAGAACACGATTTCTAGAATATTATATAATATAATATTTACTTTTTCATGACATAGATCATCTAGATGAAGTGTAATTACTAGTTTGGCTGTACTAGATATTGGATATAGTAGATATATTTAAGACCCTAACCGGAAGAACTACAACTGTGGTGCTGATTTATATAAGGCAGCATGGCACGGCTCTATGGAATTGTAGTTTTTAGAAAATATTAGTGTTTTTCCTAGAATTGGAAGTTAAATATTGAATTGAGAGTACACTGGGGAGTTTAAGGGGATGCTAAACACATTTGTGTAATCAAATTTTAAATATCTAATTGTTAAATGGGTGAAAATTAATTTTATACATATTTTACCCATTATTTGACAGCGCCCCAAATTTTTGACTATATTCACATGATAGTTGAGGTCAAGAGCTCTCTATAACAGTTGGTCCCATTATCTTTAGCCTCTTTTGCTGCTGAATTATAAGCCTTCAAATATGCACTGAGGTCAAGGTTCAAAGGTCAGTATTTCAAAGAAGGAGCCATGAAGAATCGTCATACTGATATATGTTACTTTCCAGGTTGAGACCTTTTCAGCAATTTATTTGGTTTAGCATTAAGCCAAATTTTAAATTTTCTTATTTTATGGACATAAGCCATGGTTTCAGAGGGTCTTTAGGTGCCCAATATTTAAAATGAAGCTTTTTGTTTGTTTGTTGTTGCTTCTTGCTTCAGAGATTACAATTGGCTACGGCTGACAATCTAGGGCATTTACAGGCATGGAGGAAGGCCTGAAGTGCTTGGTTTAGGGCTGAGAATACCAACCTGTTCTCATTCACAAGTAGTCAAATACTGATGCATTCACTCATTTACACAACCCTGGAGATTTTTTGTATCTTTATGATTTTTGGTTTTGGGATTTTATGTCAGCATGACATGCCCATTGAATTTTTATTCAGTTTTATTAGCCAATGCAAGCACACAAAGAATGTGTCTTGACATTTGCTCCCAAATGCAACACAGAAGAATAAGAATAGAAAAAAGTGAGATAATAATAATGAAATAAACAAAGTAATATTAAAATAAAATTTACATTTTAAAATCTATTTACAGAATGGAATAGATTACTATTCCATTACTATATCCCATTTCAAAACTATTAAGTTTCGAAATGGGAAATGAAACTTGAAATTAAATATTGACTGTACAAAGGATGTGTGGACTGTGATATGGACAAAGAAATTAAGTGTATGAAATATATTAAGGTGACAAGAGCAAAAATGAAATGTGAGATGTGCATATATAGTTAAATTATGTAACACGGGGGACTAGGGTTCGAATCCCCTTCGGGACGCATTGAGCAATGACCATCATCCAGTGTGGAACGGCTGGATAGCTCGATTTGGTAGGCCACGGGACATTCACACGGGGGAACAAGGGTTCGAATCCCACTCGGAGTGCAATGAGTAATGAGCAATGACCCATCATCCAGTGCTTTATTGGATGATGTGGCTCAATATTAGGCCTATATATATATACACACAAACATATATATATATACATACGTATACATATATATATACACATACATACACACACATACATACATACACACACACACATACATACATACATACATATATATACATACATACATATATATATATATATATATATATACATACATATATACATCCAGTAGCCCACAGCAGCTACAAGAGCAACCATGGGAGCCATGAGAGACAGTACCCATCATGGAAACGAAGGTTGGAGGCAAAAATCAAGGAGGCCCGGAGAGAAGTGAGCCAACTGACAGAGGCTGAGAGAGGTGCAATGAGAAAGCAAGTACCCAAGAAGTACAACCAGATGCCCATACCTGAAGCACTCGAAACTGCCAAACCTTGGCCAGCCGCCTAAAGAGATACACGAGAGATAATGAAGCCAGAAGAATAAACCGGCTGTTCGCAACTCAACCTGTGAAAGTGTAGGCTCAATAGCAGGGAAATAACAGCAGAGCAGACCCACCAAGGCTGGAAACGGAGCAGTACTGGAAAAGTATATGGGAGAGGGAAGCATCATAAAACAGCGATGCACAGTGGCTGGTGGCTCTGAGAAAGGACCACAGCAACCTCCCTGAACAGAATCCAGTCACCATCACAGCGGCAGACATCCTCAGGTATGAAGAACTGGACAGCACCGGGCCCTGACAGGGTTCACACCTACTGGCTAAAGAAGCTCACTAAGAGATGGGATCAGGCATCATCGCGGCTAAGATAAGTGGACACATGGATCAATACATGAGCAAAGCACAGAAGGGCATTGGCAGGGGAACCAGAGGAGCCAAACACCAACTCCTGGTTGACAGAACAGTCACCCAAGACTGCAGAGCCTGACACACCAACCTGTGCACTGCCTGGATTGATTACAAGAAAGCATATGACTCAATGCCGCACACATGGATCACTGAATGCTTGGAGATGTACAACATCAACAGGACTCTAAGAGACTTCATTGCAAACTCGATGAGGCTGTGGAAAACCACCCTTGAGGCCAATGGCAAGCCACTTGCACAAGTATCCATCAAATGTGGGTGAAGGACAAAGTTTTTTTATATATGTATATATATATATATATATTTATGTTTTTTAATAAAAAAAACAACTTTGTCCTTCACCGTCCGCGGGTGGTCTCATCCTTCGAGCTCGGGTCCTCTACCAGAGGCCTGGGAGCTTGAGGGTTCTGCGCAGTATCTTTGCTTTTCCCAGTACTGCACTCTTCTGGACCGGGATGTCTGGTGTTCTTCCAGGGATCTGCTGTAGCCACTCCTCCAGTTTGGGGGTCACTGCCCAGAGTGCTCCAATGACCACGGGCACCACTGTTGCCTTCACCTTCCAGGCCTTCTCCAGCTCTTCTTTGAGCCCTTGGTACTTCTCTAGTTTCCCATGTTCCTTTTTCCTGATGTTGCCATCGCTTGGTATCGCCACGTCAACCACAATGGCTTTCCTCTGCTGTTTGTCAACCACCACGATGTCAGGCTGGTTCGCCATTACCATTCTGTCAGTCTGGATCTGGAAGTCCCACAGGATCTTGGCTCGGTCATTCTCTACCACCTTTGGAGTTGTTTCCCACTTTGACCTCGGGGTTTCCAGTCCATACTCAGTGCAGATGTTCCTGTACACTATGCCAGCTACTTGGTTATGGCGCTCCATGTATGCTTTTCCTGCCAGCATCTTACACCCTGCAGTTATGTGCTGGATTGTCTCAGGGGCCTCTTTGCACAGCCTACACCTTGGGTCTTGTCTGGTGCGGTAGATCTGGGCCTCTATTGCTCTGGTGCTCAGGGCCTGCTCCTGTGCAGCCATGATGAGTGCCTCTGTGCTGTCCTTCAATCCAGCCCGCTCTAGCCATTGGTAGGACTTCTTGATATCAGCCACTTCAGTTATGTTCCGGTGGTACATCCCGTGTAGGGGTTTGTCCTCCCATGATGGTCCTTCCTCCAGCACGTCTTCCTCTGTTCCCCATTGCCTGAGACATTCCCTGAGCACGTCATCTGTTGGGGCCTTATCTTTGATGTACTTGTGGATCTTGGATGTTTCATCCTGGATAGTGGCTCTCACACTTACTAGTCCACGGCCGCCTTCCTTACGGCTAGCGTACAGTATATATCTCTTCCTCTCGGAAGGAAGATATATATATATATATATATATATATATATACACACACATACATGTATACATATATATGTGCTGGATTGTCTCAGGGGCCTCTTGTGTTGTGCGCATGCTCCAGCCCGTCGTCTTACTTTTTCCAACTTTTAACTTTCCTTTTTTCTTCTAAACTTGAGTAACTTGTGTGTAAGTGTAATTTAAACTACGCTCTTTGTGAAAATGAGGGTAGAAAGTGTTTTTGTACTTTTTTTCGCCGTGGAACTTCTTCTTCTGCTACTAGGTCGGGGCACCGCTGCAGATCAGCTGTTTGGCCACATTGTTTACACCAGGGAACAGCTGATCGCGCTGAAGCCGAGCAGCATGGCGCCCAGGACAACCGATGTCCTCACTGAGATCTGGAGGAGGACACACTGAGGATGCAGAGGTGGAACGAAGCGGCGAGGGAAGAGAGAGGGGTGCAGACAAAAGAGACTTAAGAACAAGAGATTTAAGCCGTGTCTGCCTTCTCTCGTCATGGGCAACGTGAGATCGCTGGCGAATAAAATGGACGAGCTAACAGTGTTAGCCTGGAGTCAGACAGAGTTTTGTGAGTGTAGTTTGATGTGCTTCTCAGAGACATGGCTACACCAGGATATCCCGGACCATAACGTTTCCATCGACGGCTTTCAGACTGTTCGGGCCAACAGGGATCACACCGGGAGCGGTAAGCGGAAAGGCGGTGGGCTTGCTGTTCTGGTTAAGAACAGATGGTGTAACCCTGGTCACATTACCATCAAGCTGAGTATCTGTAGCCCGGACATTGAACTGTTGTACTGCCACGTGAATTTTGCCATTGTTGTGGCTGTTTATATCCCCCCCTCTGCTAACCCGGCATCAGTGTGCAACGCCATTCACACCACCCTAGCACATCTCCAGACTCAACACCCGAGTGCACTCATTTTAATCTCAGGTGACTTCAACCATGTCAGTGTTTCAACAACACTGACTAATTTCACCCAGTATGTGAGGTGTCCTACTACAGAGGAGAGGACACTGGACCTGCTGTATGCTAACGTTAAGGATGCATGCTCTTCCCCCTCCCCCCTCTGGGTAGGTCAGACCACAACCTGGTTCACCTCAAACCCTGCTATGTGCCTCTGGTTAAAAGGCAGCCTGCGACCACAAGGACAGTGAGGAGATGATCAGGGGAGGCCTATGAGACACTGCAGGAATGTTTTGAGGTGACAAATTGGGATGCACTCTGTGAGCCTCATGGAGAGGACATTGACGGGCTCACTGAGTGCATTACTGGCTACATTAATTTCTGTGTGGACTGCAATGTCCCAACCAAGATGGTCCATTGTTACCCAAATAACAAACCGTGGGTAACAGGACATCAAGGACATTCTTAATGCCAAGAGGAGGGCCTTTACTGATGGTAATAGGGAGGAAGTGAGGGCTATCCAGGCTGACCTGAAGGTGAAAATCAGGGAAGCCAAGGAGAAGTACAGGAAGAAACTGGAGCTACAGCAGAACAACATGAGAGAGGTCTGGAGTGACATGAAGAGCATCACTGGCTTCAAACCGACAGCAGCTGAGGAGTTGAAGGCAGCTTGGACAGGACTAAAGAACTTAATCTGTTCTTTAACAGATTTGACACCCCGGCTCCTACTCATCCACCCTCTGACTCAGCTGCTGTCGGCCCTCAGACTCCTCTGAGTCAACTGCTCCCCCCTCCTCCATCTTCCTGGGAGAGTCCTACTCCCCCCTCAAGTGGCTCTCAGGATAACGGACCTCTCAAGACTGATGACTCCCCACCTCCCCCGCCTGTAACCTCTGCTGTGTGCCTGATTGCTGACCAGGTGAGAGGACAGCTGATGAAACTCCACTCAAACAAGGCTGCAGGCGCCGATGGCGTTTGCCCCGGGGTGCTAAAAGCCTGTGCCCCCCAGCTATGTGGAGTCCTTCACCATGTCTTCAACCTGAGCCTGAGTCTTCAAAGGTGTGGTAGACATCTTGTCTTGTTCCTGTGCCGAAGTCGCCCTTTGGCTCCAAGGACTACAGACCGGTGGCACTGACCTCCCACATAATGAAGACCCTGGAGAGAATGGAGCTGGAACAGCTGCGGCCCATGGTCAGACCCCTCCTGGACCCCCTTCAGTTCACCTACCAACCCCAGCTGGGAGTTGAGGACGCCATCATTTTCCTGCTGAACCGCATCCACACCCACTTGGACAAGCCGGCAAGTATGGTGAGGATCATGTTTTTTGCATTTTTTTTTGCTTTCATCACCATCCGGGCAGCAATGCTGGGTGAGAAGCTGGCAGCGATGCAGGTGGATGCCCCCCTCGTGTCCTGGATTGTTGACTACCTGAGCACTGTGTGGGGGGCTGTCCTCTCTCCCTTCCTCTTCACCATCTACACCACAGACTCCCGTATTTTTGTGCTTTCTTGTTTCTCTCCTCTCTCCTTCTGTCGCTTTCAGCAGGTACTTCTGCCTCCGGAGCTGCAGAGACTGGATCTGTGGTTGTGGGCCACCTGCTGCCCCCGTGTTCCTGGCTCTGTTACTATTATTATCATATTCCTATGACTGTCATTCCTATTATTATTAACTTATTAATATTAACACAACCACTACCATTACATTATTACTATTTTAAAATTCTAGGTGGTATTTGCATTGTGTTTCCCTCTCCCCTTCCTTCTCAGCCACCCCCCTCACCCACCTCCCTCCCTCCCCTTCTCTTTCTCTCTCTCTCTCTCTCAAAACCTCTCTCTCAAAACCTCTTTGTCTCTCTCTCACTCTCTCTCTCTCTCAAAACTTAACACGACAGCGGCGGATGGCAGCCCACCATTGAGTCTGGTTCTGCTTGAGGTTTCTGCCCCTTAAAAGGACGATTTTCCTTGCCACTGTCGCCAAGTGCTTGCTATTGGTGGGATTTGTTGGATCTCTGTAACTAATATTATAAAGAGGAAAAAATAAATATAGGAAAAGATCAATGAGATAACTTCAATTATGAATTGGTGCTATATAAATAAAATTGAATTGAATTGAATTATGTTATTCTCAAACTGGACTTGGGGTGGTTAGGAGAAACAGGTCAGACTTCAGTAGTCTCCAAATAAGAAGCTGATTTATTTCTGATAAGACAAAGACAAGATATTGTGAGCAGCAAAGTTTTCTTCTGGGTGCACACCACTCTGGAAAGTGAGTGGGCACGCCTCATCTTTGCCAGTGCTTCAAAACAGTAGGCTAAACAACAGTTTTGCTGTGATAAAGACTTGATGTCAAATAAAATATATGAATTGCTATTCAGAGAAGTTAATTGCCCTAGCGCTACGTTAGCGTCTTGCAGTCGTTTTATAATCAGATCACAGTTTTGCACGTAACTCTCCACCAGCTCTTTGACACTATCAAAGTTGACCCATTCCCAAAATTTGTGCGTTTTACCTCATCTTGGGCTATCAGTCTGGAATTTGGAGAGGCTTCGATTGTCATCGCCTCTATAAAACACTACAATGTTGCAGTCCAAAGCCCGTTCAAATTTTGGGATGCCGTTAAAGGTCACCGCCGTCTAATCGGTCAAACCCACCCATTCTGAATCTCTCTGCCATGCTCAATGGCTTCTCCATCAGTGAGATTGGGATGCATCAGATGAGCCACAATGATGGCAAAACTCAATTGATTGTCAGGGTTTTGTATGATGTACAGAAAACGATTTTTCTTTTTAACGATTTTGCTGTTTAACATTTTTTCCAACATTCTTTTACTGCCGGCTCAAGCATTACGGATCACCTATACAGTCACTTCTAGTTCACCGTCTGTCATAATGGTCCAGTTGGATTGCACAATGCAGTACAGGAGCTTCTCAAAACTGGCCAGATAAGTGAAATCATCACCCTGTAAGATGACCGAGACGTTACTACGCAGATGCTCGTTCGTCAATTTGAGCTGTATCACGTCTTGACATCTCACGTGTGAGAAGGCTTTTTGTAACAACTCATCTACATGTTCCAATGCACTGTCGTAAAATATGGTGTAATTGATTAAGCCGTCAGTGTGAAGGAAAGTTTAAAATCTGTCTCATTTTATCGTTAAATCTACTTTGTGACACCACCCTCGGTTGGAAGGATTCGTGACTGGTATTTTGATCCGCATTTCCCCCTTGCTGTATCAGTGGATGTAGAGGTTGACGTTAACTGCTCGACAGTGTTGTTTAGGGAGCTTGGGGGGTTTGGGGACATGGAGGAGTTTAAAAGGTCTGCAGTATGTAAGTGTTCAAGTTCAGTGAGAGCATTGTTTATGGAGCTCAGGGGGTCTGAAAATTGATCTGGGATTGGTTCATTTCTGGAGAGGGTTTCATTTAGTTTGTTTATTGCATGCTATAATGGGTCAGGTTCATTCTCATTCAAATCATTCTGAGGGTTTTGGTTTACCTCAGCCTGAAGACTTCGTCTCAATAAAGCCTCTAACAGCTTATTGGTTTGTTTTCATCCACGATCCCATAAAAACTCGACACATCACAATGATAACCCATAAAATCAACACATTACAAATTACAATTGTCTGAATGATGAATCCATAAAAAAATAACGCCATACAAATCAACATCTTCCATCTTAAAGGATAAAACATCATCACATTACAAATTACGGCCGCTACATACACCTAAGATCTTGCTCAGTCACTCATTACAACAAGGTGGTTCTGTGCCCTTTGACAACACATTTTGCATCGTTGCCGCCTATTGGATCAGGTCTTGTTCCCTTTAGAGAAACAGAGAGGTTAACCATTTTGTGAGTGTGTGTGTGTGTGTGTGTGAGAGCAGTGTGCAATTACCTACCTCTCCAACAGTGGACCTTGGTGTTGTTACACACTCACCAACACGGGACATTTTGGAGGTCCCCTGTTGGTCATGCTTTAAATTATGCTAAAATCATGTCTAAAACCCTATGGTGAATTTTTTTATTACTTTAGCCAGCAGCTGTGTGAGTGTTAAAGTCTATACTCAGCAGTGCCCCTGCAGGCTGGAGCAGGGATTTTAATGACTCACTCACACACTTTGTTTTTAACACTCCCCCATAGTGTGAATGGCTTGCAGCCCTGTAGAGGAGCTATTAAAATATTAAAATAAAGTGCTACCCAGAAGGCACGAGAGTAATAAGTATCTAAAAATGGGGGAAAAAATGGTCAGCACCAAGATCCTTTCTTTTAATTTTTAATTAATCACTAAAAATAGATTTATTATCAATGGTTCAGTCCCCAAAAATTACCTTGACCAATTTTTTACAAGCATAGGTATTCAATTAATTTTACAATGTACTTGTGTCCTCAATCTTTATTTATAGGAATGCATTTTATTTGTTGATTCGCATTACAGAAAAAGGTCCACATTTGTATGGATTGACAGAGGTCCACTGTTGGCTGGTACTGGTATTGCCAGAGAACAACAATTTAACATGGTATTGGAAAATACTGGGAGTCATCAGTTTGTCTGCTATGCAAGGGATAAGTCAGCTAGAGGATGGATTAAGCCCACTGTTAAACTACTGTGAAACTAATTTAGATAACACTATATTAAAGAACACATATTCACCATTAACTAGTTGCTTATTAACATGCATATTAGCAGCATATTGGCTCTTTATTAGTCATTTTAAAGCACTTATTAATGGCTTATTCTGTATGACTACATCCTCCAGCTACTAGGCCCTTAACTACAAGAGCCTGAAGTTTGATCCTGCAAGTAAAAACCTGCTGTCCTTTGCTAAGAAATGTGACACCCACTGAAACATATACATCAAGTTTAAGTAGTCCATTTGTTATTAGCCTTGAAGAAACTTGAAAAAAATATTTTAATAGATAGTTTGAAAATTTCTAAATAATAAAGGAGATATTTCTACTTGTACTGACTTTGTTCTTCTACCACTGAATTTGAATAGAATGGGTCTTCAGTTCCTGATGTGGACATAAAACATTTCCTCTACATTGAAGTAGTGAAGTGACCAGCAGCCTGTGCTTCACAGATCATAACTTTTAAGTTTGAATTGTGGTGAGTGCTGCCTCTGAGAAGTGAGTGACTTGGAGCAGGTGAGGGGTATGAATCTGTTCCAGTCAATCTGGGACAATCTGTGTCAGTCCTTGATTGTCTGCAGTGTGGGGATGGTTTCTTGTAGCTGATGAAAGTGAAGAAGTGGAAAGAGAAGTGGCATAATAACCACATGTACATGTAATTAAGTACACCACAAAAAAGTTGGTGTTGAATGACTTTTAAAATATCATTGAATTAATTGACATGTGGTTATGTTCTTTAAAGCAGTAGAGCTTTTTGGCTCACCGTGGCTCTGTATGTCTGACTAACTGACCCTACCTGAAGTAGGAAATGGACAGAATATAGCAGACAGTGTAAGAGACTAACTACAGACCAACTCTTACCTAGCTGACCAGCTATCCAGAGCCTGCAGTCTGTTCAGAGAGGTCGGCTATCAGTCTGGTTCTCTCCGTGCTCTCTGCTGTCAAACTAGCTGCTGCTCCATTCTCTTCTCAATTAGAGAACACACTGCAGGAAATAATCAAAATAAAACACAGTAAAGAAAATCGCTAAATGCATTTATGGGAGAACATAAGGTTCCAAAACTAGCTTGAGTACTGATTTTATAAAACTTTACTTTTATGGATATTTTAACATTTCACACACATTTTAACACCTAGTAATTATCATATATATATATTTCATTCAGCATTTATTTAATGGCCCATTGTGATGTTGCAGGTTTATTCACTCAACTTCTATTTTAATTGTTGTGCTCATAATAAAAAGTTCAATTTTAACTATAAAGAAACAGTAGTATTTTGTTAAATGACCTATTTCTCTAATCTCCAATCTAATTTTGAGATTTGGAATGGATTGTTACCTACTCTGTGCTACCTAGTAAGGCTTCTGTTGTTGGAAAAGTGACTGGGTAGCTTTTTTAAGATGATACTGACATCTAAAATTACCAGCACATTTATTGAGTGAAATGCATCTCAGGAGGCAGATGCATGTTCATTTTTGTTTATCTAATTAAATAATTGTTCATCTCTCTGTGATGGCCGGACACATCACCAATTGCAACAAAAGTAATATAAAATAATTGCAATTACTGAAATATAAATATAACAACTAGGTTTATTGATCTGATCCACAGTGAGCTTGTTAATTAATCTCACATTCTATCCTGTGCAGGTCTCACTCTGTGAAACACCGTCACTTGAGAATTATGGTGACTAAACTCCATCCTTGAAGAATTGTAAGGCATGATAGTTGTGTACCCCTAACGTGAGCAATACAAAAACAGAGCGAGGTGATGTTAGGTATGCCTGTCTGTACACTCAAAGAGTTGTGAGATGAGAGAGGGAGAAATTCTCAGTTTAGGAATTTAAAGCACTTTAAAAAAACTTTGGCTTAATGCAGTTCTGCACTGTTTTCTATTTGTGGTTGTAGGAACCTGTGTTATGAATATTGCCATCCAACACATTTGAGCAGAATACAAAACACTGGAAAAAAGTAATACAATAAAAATAGAAAAGTAGGCAGGTTAAGTGTCGTTCCATACCATTCAACATCATTCTATACAGTACAAGTGTGGACCAACTTTTCTATTTTAGAGCACAAAGTGCCAAACAAACCATTTACCAAACAAAAGTCAACATATAAAGCCCTATTCATAGATTTGCATCCTGTTGTGATGGTTCTGAGATGAGGTAGCTCATCACTATTTCAGTGCCCATTAAAAGCACTAACATAACAGTTAATCTGTACGTGCTATATAAACATTCCAGTTGACAATACTGGGATTTAAAACCCGTAAAGACCAATACCTGCTGACTATCAGTGTGAACTTAATGCAGCATGTGTGCCTTTCACTTTATACAGACTGTCAGTTCCACTGTTACGATGCTGCACCATTTGACAACCCTCAAATATGCCTTCTCTCTTCGGCAATAAATGTATAACTTCAAATGACATAGATTATAATCATCAGAAAAAAAACAAATTACAGTTTAGTTGAAGACGGTGTAGTCCCTCATTCGTCCAGGAGTGTTCTATCGTAGAAAAGGTTTCAGTCGTAGTCATCTGTGTCAAACAGTGTCCAGATGACTACGACTGAAAGTTTAGTTGAAGTATTTTTTCCTCGTGACAACAATGAAGGCAAGGTGTAAAACAAAGATCTAGTAAAAGTCTGATAATAAATCACTTTTTAACGATTCATTAAAAATAAAAGAAAGGATCTTGCTGCTGACCATTGTATTCCAAATGTTATCCTGTTTTTATTTATTTATTTTAGATTTTAGAGTACAGTGTCAAGCTTGAAAATGATTAAGCCATCCACTAAAGCTGAGCCTTTATATTTAGTTACAAAAACATAATAACAAATAATGTTTGAAGAATCATTACTGAATTATGTAGTTGAGATTATTCATAAGTATTATTAATTTTGCTTATTTCTTCTTCTTCTTCTTTTCATAGATGTTGGAGTATGAATGTTGCTCCATGCTACCTAAGAGGGAACTTGTGTCATCATGTACCAGCCAACAGTGGACCCCTGTCATTCCATACCATACAAGTGTGGACTTTTTCTGTAATGCAAATCAACAGATAAAATGCATTCCTATAAATATAGATTAAGGACACAATTACTTTGATAAAATTATTGAAATCCTGTGCTTGTGAAAACTTGTCAGGCGAGTGTTTTGGGACATATTGGCACTTTATTAGTCATCATAAAGCACCCCCGGATGGAGGGGGAGGACGGTTCCTTGTGCCTTTTTTTCAGAAGGTAGGCTATTTTTTGAATTGATTTTTAGGGGCATTTACTAAACTCTGAAATAGTGTATCATTATTACATTATATTATCAAATAAACGCTCAATTTGTGGCACAAAGATTTGTTTTATTTGAAAAATAACAATAAATAACTTGTGTCATTATGTACCAGCCAACAGTGGACCCCTGTCATTCCATACAAGTGTGGATCTTTTTTATGTAATGATGGTTTTAGGGTCCACAATCTTTAATACATTTAACTGAAAATAAATAAACCCTTCACAGGTACACTACCAGTCCAAAGTTTTAAGATGCCACCATTTTCTTAATTTTAGAACAGTAAATACATCAAAACTGTGACATAACACAAATGGAATTATGCAGTGACCAAAAAACTGCTACACTAATCAAAACTATCTTATACTTTAGACTATTTAAAGTAGCCACCCTTTGCTTTGATGGAAAGGCAAAGGCTTTGGAAAGAAATTTATACTTGGGTCAACTTAACTATTTATATTTGTCTAAGAAACAAATTTCAAGCATTTAAGCAGAAGACTTTAGATCAAAATGGCTTTAACAGAATGAAAAACAGTACACTGACTGTGTTGAAACATTTGCCTGGTAGTGCAACTTGCTATCTGCAATATCTGCAACTATATTTCGCACAGGCTTCATACTGGATATTTTATTCCTGATGTCATGCAAAAGCACTCTAAGTGGTCCATTATGTAATGGTTTCCACGCCAGAAAGTCCACTTAATTACATCTAAGACTCAAGTTTGCTATGGCAATGGCTGCACATGTAGATGCAGTGGCTGGTAATGCCTTCAAACTTGCTACATTTTTGTTTTAAACAGTTTTTTCCCCCAGCTTTATTGTTGAAACATCATTGAATGGTGTCTGATTGGAGTTGATTTAAAGGGCTAAGCCAAAATTGTTCAAATCGACTGGATCAGAAGATTCTGACTATTGTAACGGCTGTGCATGTATATGCTGCGGCCTGTAGGCTAGCTCCTTCAAAGTCTGCTACATTTTTGTTTTTATCTTTTATCTTATTTTTTCCGGCTTTATTGCTGAAACACATATTACCTATTCATTGGAAAAGGAAGCCGGGTTTGGATTAAAGAGCAGCGGACCTTATGACGATCCACCCAGTCAGATCAACCGGACCAGACACCACCCGCGGGTGCTGTGTGATCGCCCCGGGAGGAGAGGAACGACAGCCGGGATAGGAGCCATGCTGGCCAAGTTTGGACTAAAGGTTGCTCCTGGCTAATGTCCGGTCTGGACGAAATGTGACTCAGGTTGGCCAAGCAACGGGTAATCTGAGATGGTTGTGCCCACATCTTTGCAGAGACCTGCTCCATCAACATCCCAGATCAAGCACTAAACAGACAGACTGTGTTCCGAGCTGAAGGAGCGTAAGACTCCGGCAGGGTGAGGGGAGGCGATTGATGGTGCTTGGTGCTCAAGAGCAGTCAAAGTGGATGGACACAGTTTCCAGATGCCGAACATTTTATGTGGAGTGTTATTTGGACACTATTGTAGTTTGTGTTCTGTTATATAACAATAGATCATATTTATTAAGTGTTCTTAAAGAAGAATGAGTATTCTTGTGGTACTACCACCTTATAAGGCCCATACAGAGCTAAGCATATCAAGATAGTAATTCATGTACAACAACGTCCTTACTTACTATCAATAAGTAGTAATTTGGAGGTTGTTGAGGGAAAACGTAAATAGCCTAGTAGATGTAGAATATGGTCATGCAGAATAAGCCATTAATAAGTGCTTTAAAATAACTAATAATGAGCCAATATGCTACGTATATTCTTGCTAATAAGCAACTAATTAATGGTGAATATGTGTTTCTTAATATAAAGTGTTATCGAAATTTGTTTTGCAGTGGTTTAACAGTGGGCTTTGTGAGGTTAATCCTTCCTCTAGCTGACTTATCCCTTGTACCTCAGACAAACTGATGACTCCCAGTATTTTCCAGTACCATGTAAAATTGCTGTTCTCTGGCAATACCTTAATGTTAATATCTGAAATAGGTATATAAAATAATTTTGTTACATTACTTACATATATCATGATAGGTTGTCATTGTGTTTTCACAATACACGCCACATTTCAAAAAGCTACAATGACAACATTGTGAGTGCCACTTTACTAAAAAATAACAACACTACAGTTCATATTATATTTAGTTTAGATTATCATTTTCTCTTAAGAATTATCAATTTTGCTTATTTCTTTCTTATTCATCCATGCTGCAGTGTGAATGTTGCTCCATCAGAATCAGAATCAGAAATACTTAATTGATTCCCGAGGGGAAACTCTTTCGTTACAGCAGTTCACTATCACGTCAGTGCACACAGGAATAGAAGTACTAAGCAAAAAATATAATACACTATAATACAGGTCAGAAAATAAATTAAGTACAAAGTGGGTATAAGTATAAAATTAAAACAAGTGTGAAGTACAAAGTGGGTTTACCGGTTGATGATAATACTACGGTATAAAGTAATAGTGCATGAACTGTCAAGTTAAGTGTAGTTTATTAAGATTAAGATTATAATGAGATGGAGGATATTGCACAGTAGTAATAGAGGTATGAATAAATATCAATAAATAGGGAATTTTTAAACTGAAAAGAGTATATTGCACAGCAGTATTAACACAGAATATTGCACAATTATTTCAAGTATTGCAGAGATGTTAATGATCAATGTCCAGTTTAATGACTTAGGGTCATACAGACTAACACTTAGAGGGAGGAGTTAAAGAGTTTGATGGCTACAGGCAGGACTGACTTCCTGTGGCGCTCTGTGGTGCTTTTTGGGGAGATGAGTCTTCCACTGAAGGTACTCCTTTGTTTGACCAGCATGTCATGGAGTGGGTGGGAGACACTGTCCAAGATGGCACGTAGTTTGGCCAGCATCCTCCTCTCTGACACCACCGCCAGAGAGTCCAGCTCCACCCCCACAATGTCACTGGCCTTACGGATCAGTTTGTTGAGTCTGTTAACGTCTGCTACCCTCCCTCCCCAGCATGCAACAGCATACAGGATAGCACTGGCCACCACAGACTCATAAAACATCTTCAGCATTGTCTGGCAGATATTGAAGGACCTCAGCCTCCTCAGAAAATAGAGGTGGCTCTGGCCCTTCCTGTAAAGAGCTTGAGTGTTCTTAGCCCTGTCCAGTTTATTGTCCATGTGTACTCCCAGGTACTTGTAATCATCTACAATGTCCACACTGACCCCCTGGATGGAAACTGGGGTCAATGGTGCCTTGGCCCTTCATAGGTCTACAACCAGCTCCTTAGACTTTGTTACATTGAGCTGCAGATGGTTCTGCTCACACCATGAGACAAAGTTCCCCACCACAGCCCTGTACTCAGTCTCATCACCACCGCTGATACATCCCACCACAGCAGAGTCATCAGAAAACTTCTGAAGGTGGCAAGACTCTGTGTGGTAACTGAAGTCTGTGGTGTAGATGGTGAAGAGGAAGGGAGAGAGGTTTGTCCCCTGGGGGGCCCCAGTGTTGCTGATCACGCTGTCCGACACACAGTGCTGCAGGCACACGTGCTGTGGTCTGCCAGTCAAGTAGTCAACAATTCAGGACAGGTTAGCAGAGGGGGGGATGTAAACAGCCACAACAATGGCATGTGAAAATTCACGTGGCAGATTCACCTGTCTAACTCCACCTTGTCCTCTCTCATTGGTTCTAACTCCACCTTCTCCTCTCTCATTGGCTCATCTCTCATTGGTTCTGGCTAACTCCTCCTTGTCCCCTCTCATTGGCTCATGCTAACCCCACCCACATCCTGTCATTGGCTGATGGTAGCCCTACCCACATCCACTCATGAGGGGGGGTCAAATGTCACCATCTATCAAATTTTGACAGAAAATGTTGCATGTAATCTCTCTCACACCCAATTCACAGAGCAATTGGCCAGGCAGGATTTGAATTTGCATCTCACCCCTCAAGCTTTTCACCTCGCTTTTCACTGTGGCCATTCAGATATAACCACATTTGCCATCAGACGTGTTTGGACAACATGTCATATGACCTAGCTTGTTTTAAGCATACTGAGACCTTTAGGCTGCAAGTGTTGCTACAAGAATATAACCCCTTACTAGTTTCCCACTAATTAACATTCCCAATTGTGTTTGTAGGAATTTATGGCCAAACTACAAGAACCACTGCCTGACAATAAACCACAATCATTGAGCTTCAAGAGTGCAGTAAGTTTTTTTTATTAATGACATTAAGTCAAACAGTCCCACACACTGTAATAAGCATTTGATAATCATTTCATAACAAAACAAGTGCAACAGTTTACTGGTGTGGTGTCCATTGCATAAGAGCACTACACCAATCTTAGTCCCTCCTGACAGGTTACTTGTTGTGAATCACAGAGAGAGACAGTTCAGAGAGGGGCCTCTCATTAGTAAGCATCCAAGTGTCTTTTTTTCTTTCCTGATATTGAACATTTTTGCTGTTGTAAATCAATTCTTTGTGGTGCAGTGTGCAGTAATAAGATTAATGGCTTGGTGTGTCGTCAAACACCTTGTACAGTCGGGATGCTGTAGGCCTATGGACGCTGCAGAGTGTTTTTGACAGAGAGAGGGAGTGTGTTGGGGGTGATAGCAGCAAAGGATTTACATTTTTTGGCCAAGAATGGATAAAAGAGATGAGGGGAGTGAGGGGTGTACAAGAGCTACAGACAGAGAGAGATGGATGGTTTACTTTGTTTACACAATATTTGTATGCACATTTTCACATCGCTCAGATTTTTTTTCTTGCTTTGCTGCTGTGTTGTAGACCCGAACACCAGCGACCATAGTCAAATGTATTCCTGGGGCCAGAGCGGGTGACGTTGAATCCTATTCTGCTGGCTAAGGATAAACGTAAATACAATAAGATTGTTATTCACGTCGGCGGTAACGCCAATTGGAGGTCACTAAAGTTAATGTTGAGTCGGTGTGTACATATGCAAAGACAATGTCGGACTCCGTAGTTTTCTCTGGGCCGAAGAAAAACAACCGCAGGTTTCTTTTCAGCACTGTAGCCAGGCTGAATCATAGCTCTATTGAGCCATGTATTCATATAGCTCTCAGTAGCAACGCCTTCATGAGCTTCTTTAATGATAAACTTTGAACTATTAGAGAAAAAATTAATCAAGTCCTGCCTTTAACCGGTGCCGATTTGTCTTTAAACACAGGAACCTTGGAAACAGCTGTAGAGCCTGATGTGTGTTTTGGCTGCTTTGCTCCTGTCAACCTTCTTCAGCTGACTTCGACGATTAATTCATCTAAGCCATCAACCTGTCTCTTAGACCCCATTCCATCTAGACTGCTTAAAGACGTTTTACCCTTAATTAGCACTTTTTTACTGGATATGATCAATCTGTCTTTATTAACAGGCTATGTACTACAATCCTTTAAAGTAGCTGTAATTAAACCGCTTCTTAAAAAGCCCACTCTTGATCCTAAGGTTTTAGCCAACTATAAACCTATATCTAACCTTCCCTTTGTTTCTAAGATCCTTGAGAAAGCAGTCACCAATCAGTGATGTGACTTTCTAAAAAACAATAGTTTATTTGAGGATTTTCTGTCAGGGTTTGGAGTGCATCATAGCACAGAGACAGCACTGGTGAAAATTACAAATTACCTTTTAATTGCATCAGACAATGGACTTGTCTCTGTACATGTCTTGTTAGATCTTAGTGCTGTGTTCGACACTATTGACCATCACATCCTATTACAGAGACTGGAACATGTAATTGGCATTAAAGGAACCGCACTAAGCTGGTTTGAATCCTATCTATTAGATTGATCTCAGTTTGTACATGTTAATGGTGAGTCCTCCGTGCACGCAAAGTTAGTCACAGAGTTCCACAAGGTTCTGTGCTTGGACCGATTCTATTCACCTTATATCTGCTTCCTCTATGCAGTATTATTAGGAAGCACTCCATAAACCTTCATTGCTATGCAGATGATACCCAGTTATATCTATCGATCAAGCCAGATGAAACTAACCAGTTAACTAAACTTCAAGCATGCCTTAAGGACATAAAGACCTGGATGACCTACAACTTTCTGATGTTAAACTCTGACAAATCCCTGTCGGCCCGAACGGATTGTAAGCCGTCGATGGAAATGTTATGATCCGGGATATCCTGGTGTAGCCATGTCTTTGAGAAGCACATCAAACTACACTCCCGGAACTCGGTCTGACTCCATTTTATTCGCCAGTGATCTCACATTGCCCATTACGAGAGAAGGTAGACACGGCTTAAATCTCTTGATCTTAAGTCTCTTTTGTCCCTTCCCTCACCGCTTCGTTCCACCTCTGCATCCTCGGTGTGTCCTCCTCCAGAACTCAGTGGGGATATCGGTTGTCCTGGGCGCCATGCCACTCGGCTTTGCACGATCAGCTGTTCCCTGATGTAAACAATGCGGCCAAACAGCTGATCTGCAGTGGTGCCCTGACTGATTAGCAGGAGAATATGTTTCACGGCGAAACAAAGTACCAAAACACTTTCTACTCTAATTTTCGTAAAAAGCGTAGTTTAAATTACACTTACACACAAGTTACTCAAGTTTTGAAGAAAAAGTTAAGCTAAAAGTTGGAAAAAGTAAGACAACGAGACGGAGCAACAGTCAGCATGCATGTTGGCGAATGCGCTTACGTTTTCATATAGGCATTAGCTTTGCCTATATGAAAATAGGCCCTGGATGCTGTCCTTAATTGATTTGAGTGGGTGGGAGACACTGTCCAAGATGGCATGTAGTTTGGCCAGCCTCCTCCTCTCTGACACCACTGCCAGATAGTCCAGCTCCACCCCCACAAGGTCACTGGCCTTACGGATCAGTTTGAGTCTGTTAGCATCCGCTACCCTCAACCTGCTGCCCCAGCATGCAACAGCATACAGGATAGCACTGGCCACCACAGACTCATAAAACATCTTCAACATTGTCCGGCAGATGTTGAAGGACCTCAGCCTCCTCAGAAAATAGAGGCGGCTCTGGCCCTGTAAAGAGCTTGAGTGTTCTTAGCCCAGTCCAGTTTATTGTCCATGTGTACTCCCAGGTACTTGTAATCCTCTACAATGTCCACATTGACAACCTGGATGGAAACTGGGGTCACTGGTACCTTGGCCCTTCGTAGATCTACAACCACCTTAGACACGAGGGGAGCATCCACCTGCATTGCTGCCAGCTTCTCACCCAGTAGGGCTGCCCGGATGGTTTTGAAAGCACTGGAGATGTCAAAAAACATGATCCTCACTGTGCTTGTCGGCTTGTCCAGGTGGGTGTGGATGTGGTTCAGCAGGAAGATGATGGTATCCTCAACTCCGAGCTGGGGCTGGTAGGCGAACTGAAGGGGGTCCAGGAGGGGTCTGACCATGGGCTGCAGCTGTTCCAGCAGCAGTCTCTCCAGGGTCTTCATTATGTGGGAGGTCAGTGCCACCGGTCTGTAGTCCTTGGAGCCACTGGGATGCGGCGTCTTTGGCACAGGAACGAGGCAAGATATATATGCATATAGGCATTAGCTTTGCCTATATGAAAATAGGCCCTGGATGCTGTCCTTAATTGATTTGGCTTCTTCTGATTAGTTTTGTTTTTAAAAAGTACTCCAGCCACCGAAAACATTATACAATGGTTTTCACAGGCTAAGTAGCACTCCCCATGGCGAGTAAAGTGATCTCGATGTGTAAAATTGTTCAAGTGCCTCTTTAAAGGACCATACTATTATTTTTACATGTTTTAGCCCATTTGCTACACCTTCTGTGTTTCATTACTGTTAACCATTTTTCAAGGCATATTCTAGTGCCTTACATTTTCATGTTTTTAATTGGTGGCCATTGATTTTCCTTCTTTACTACTATGGAATCAACACCATGCCTACCTTTATGCTTGTCAAATTGATATTACTGCAAGGTTGAATGTATTTGATTTTAATTGAAATATGAATGTATTTGAGTCTTCACTTCATTACTTAATAGACAAAGCTGGATATCATTTTCACTGTGATGGAAACACATACAAGCACATATTGCATCTTAATATATCAAATATTCTGCTATTTCACATTTCTATGTACAGTGGTTTAAACTCAGGTGTGATAAACCACAGTTAAGTTATCTTTTAACAAGTGGGGCGATCACTATTTCACAAAGGGCCATGTAGGTTTGGATTTTGTTTTCCCTAAATAATAAGCTTAATTTAAAAACTGCATTTTGTGTTTACTTGTGTTATCTTTGACTAATATATACATTTGTTTGATGATCTGAAACATTTAAGTGTGACAAACATGCAAAAAAATAAGAAATCAGGAAGGGGGCAAACACTTTTTCACACCACTATAAGTAGCATTTAAGGTTCCTAGAATCAAGTCAAGATTTATTTAAAGAGCAATATCAAACAAATGTGTCTCAATACACTTTACAAAAGACAGTAAAAAGCAACAGAAGTACTAACATAGTACAGTACCGCTGTTATTCAGATTATTAGGAGGAAATGAATAGAGATAAACAAAATAATTCAAACAGTAATTAAAATGTGCATAGTGTGGAGGATGTTGGTTAAAAGAGAAACTGAACTACATAAATTAAAGCAGAATGTAAATTCCACATTTGTGCAGTTTGTCTTTCAGTCAGCATGTTTCAGATTGTCTTTTTGGGGGGCTCCTCATATTGACTTTGTATGAGGCAAGTATTTTTTTCACTGTTTGACATATGATTAATTTGTGCCCTGGTTCTGCAATAAAGACAGCGGAAGACGCTTTCCACTTCTCACTCGTCAGAACTTTATTTCCTCCATGGCAGCAAAAAATGTTACATAGCTGTCAGAAACTCCTGTGGGTTAACAAAAAGTTTGGGCTGACTAAATCTAAAAGACGCACAAAGAATAAACTTAGAGAAACTCACTAGCCTAGCAGATTAAGGCTACAACGACTTATAACGCAACTCTCTGTAGGAGTCAGTGTTACACTCTTCATTTAAAAAGAATTTCAGATGTTGTGAGCACGTAATTGTCTAGTCCTCAAATATAATGTGACCCCAATGTTAGCAAATGCAATTTTGAGAAAAAAAAATCGTGTTATGTTCTAGCCAATAAGGTACATCATTTTTAAGCTGCAATAATTGCAATTTTTTATATGAACAATGGATTATATGATTGTGTAATGTTGTGTAATGTCATAATAACAAATCCTCAGGAAATTTTTACCCAACTCTGCAGTTCCCTGCACCTCTACAGAACTTTATAGGGTTTCAGGAGAAAAGGAATAAATACTGGACTTACATTTGACAAGTAGACACAAACAGAACTCCAAATTAATGCTAATGTTGCTTCATTACCTTAATGTTGCGAAGGTGATAATAGGTCAGTGTTGAGCTTATTGCACTTGCCCCAAATGACCAAAATAAATCAATTCATGCAGGTTTACGGATGTAATACTGTTTGATGGGACCAGGTTTCCAAAGTCAGAGCTTTTTTCTATTTTAAGTGGGAAGAAGTTTTTGAACTCTGGGGATGGATAAGTAACCGTTATCATGAGAATGTATTAAGTGTGCAGGTGTATATGGTGAATTAAGATCTGAGAGGGAACCAGGTGCTTGCCCATATAGTGCTCTATAGGTCAGGTTGAGTAGCGTGCATATACAGGGTACAACTCTAGCCTGTATGTGCAGCCAGTGGAGGGAGATCAGGATTGGTGGGATACTGAGTTGTTGAACTACTTGAATGAATGGCATGACTTTACTCATTTATGTAATATAATACAGTGGTGTGCAGAATTTTCCAATGTCAGTGTTCCATTTGGCAAGTGGGAAGTAAATGTCTGTCAGTCTGTCAGTTGGTGGGTCCACCACTTTGGTCCTGACTGAAATTTCTCAACAACTATTGCATGGACAGAAATTTTATACAGACATTTATGGTCCCCAGAGGATGAATCCTGATGATGCTGATGATCCCCTCACTTTTCCTTTAGCACCACAATTGACATTTGTGGTTTTGGGTGAAATGTCTCAACAACTATTGGGTGGATGTCCATTAAAATTTGGTACACATGTTCCCCCACAGGATGAATTATAATCATTATGGCGATCCCTTAACTTTGCATCTAGTAACAAAAGGACTAAGCCATTCTGATTTGGTGTCAGGAAGAAAAAGGAGGAATCTGCTAACACATCAGATCTCCTTTTTTGATATCTTCTTACCATACTCCTTGACAGCTCATTGTGTATGTAGGAGGTATGAAAGAAAGTGAAGAGTGTGTGCATGAATATATTATTTTAATTTTATGATGCACCAAGAGAAGCTCACAATTGAAGATTATGTCAGAAGAAGATAAAGACGTGCAGAGCACGCACTTTACAGTGCATTTGTGTCATTTGCTAACACTCAAGTGAGTTAAATGGCAAATGGCTTGCATAACATACATCTATTGTAAATGCTTTGAGAACAGTGCATTATGAGGAACATTTCAAGATGACTAAAGCATTTATGAGTGCTGTCTCCACCCAAACTTGTATTGTAGGTGTTGGGATTTACATAAGATAACCATAAATAACTTTACTGAAGTAGTAGTCTCGATTGTGGATACAGAGGAACCGGAACTCACTGAGGCAGAGAGAGCAAAAGAGAAGGACACCAAGAGATAAAGCAAGAAGCAGCCAACCAACTTTCTTGGTCGTTACTCTTCTGAGGAAAGGGGAAACCCTTTTCAAAGACATCAAAGCCTAATTATTCTCCTGCTCTCTTTGGCCACAGCTCAATAGGATGGGATGCTTCCTCTAAGCTCAGAAAAAGCTGTTAACCGTGGGTGCCAGCCACTGTTTAATATCACTGAAGTTTTTTTTCCTTGCTGCTCATGAAGATCCTCTGAAGCAGTGCAATATGAATTGATCAGAACCACCTATTAAGCTTCATGTATGTGTATGTCTGTCTTATGGGGCTGGACTGTTACAGTATACAGTACTGGCTCTCTAATAGAGAGTGTATGATCTTAATACTGGCCTTTTGTAAAAGTTAATTCAAAATTAGTTGTTATCCACGTCTAAATGATTCAGGGGCGAATTCAAAAAGAATGAATTGCGGCCGCTGATAGCACCATGAATTGCGCATCATTTGCAATCGCTACCCGTGGCGTCTCAACGTCTGATTCACAAGATATTGTAGTAATGATATTACAGCACAAACACGGCCATAAAGTTTTGCAGCTGAATGCAATTTGCCATTGTTTTGCATCTGTTAAATGTTCATCTGCAATTTTATGTAGTGGTCCCAGTAATATTTGTTCTTAAGGTGTACTGATCACGTGACACATTTAAGCAACGTTTGAGTCAAAAAATGTTACAAATACAGTTGCAAGAACAAAACTTTCCACTCATGTGGAAAGAGATGTTTGATTTGAAAGAGAATTTATTATAATTATAACCATTCTAATTATCCAATAACTCTCCCTGCTCTTTCATTAGTTTCTATCTGCGGGGTGTGTCTTTTTTTTCTATGACTCACTCTGTATGGAGTGATTGTTATTTGGGGTGCTTTAACTGTGCGTCATGCCTCTGGGTGCATGAAGACACATTTTCTCCCCTACTCTGCTGGACTGTTATAGTGCGTAACCACCATCTCCATAATCTGCTCGGAGCAGAAACACGCAGCAGAACCGAAGTTTAGCGCCAATGGCTATTGCACAAAGCCTACCAATTAACTTCACATGCAAACAGGAGCACGAAACACGTCTGTGGTTGTCCTCTGTAAGGACAACCCAAACAAAGTGACCAGCTTCCTCCGATCTCTACAAGCGACAGACGCTTCCACAGTGGAACCACAGTTCTTCCCAACTTGGCTTGTCTACAACAGACTGAGCGCAAGCTAACAGCAGCACCAAAGCGACCTCTCTTTCCCTCCTGACAGACGGTAACAGCATATCATAGATTAACAGTGTGCTTGGCCTATCACAAGACTGTTTAGTTAATGATGTACATGTTACTGACGTGTTTATCTGTTAGGTTAATTTGGTAGCCACATGCTAAGTTCGGAATCAGAAATACTTTATTGATCCCCTAAGGGAAATTCTATTGTTACAGCATCTCACTATCACGTCAGTGCACACAGGAATAGAAGTACTAAGCAAAAAATATAATACACTATAATACAGGTCAGATAAATTAAATACCAAGTGGGTATAAGTATAAAATTATAATAAGTGTAAAGTACAAAGTGGGTTTACCGGTTGATGATAATAGTACAATGTAATAATACAAGTAGTAAGTAATAGTGCATGAACTATCAAGTTAAGTGTAGCCTATTAAGATTATAATGAGACGGTGGATATTGCACAGTAGTAATAGAAGTATGAATAAATATCAATTAATTTGAATTTGAAACTGAAAAGAGTATATTGCACAACAGTATTAAACAGATAATATTGCACAATTATTTCAAGTATTGCAGTGTTGTTAATGATCAATGTCCAGTTTAATGACTTAGGGTCATATAGACTAACACTTAGAGGGAGGAGTTAAAGAGTTTGATGGCCACAGGCAGGAATGACTTCCTGTGGTGCTTTGTGGTGCTTTTTGGGGGGATGAGTCTTCCACTGAAGGTACTCCTTTGTTTGACCAGCACGTCATGGAGTGGGTGGGAGACACTGTCCAAGATGGCATGTAGTTTGGCCAGCCTCCTCCTCTCTGACACCACCGCCAGATAGTCCAGCTCCACCCCCACAATGTCACTGGCCTTACGGATCAGTTTGAGTCTGTTAGCATCCGCTACCCTCAACCTGCTCCCCCAGCATGCAACAGCATACAGGATAGCACTGGCCACCACAGACTCATAAAACATCTTCAACATTGTCCGGCAGATGTTGAAGGACCTCAGCCTCCTCAGAAAATAGAGGCAGCTCTGGCCCTTACTGTAAAGAGCTTGAGTGTTCTTAGCCCTGTCCAGATTATTGTCCATGTGTACTCCCAGGTACTTGTAATCCTCTACAATGTCCACATTGACCACCTGGATGGAAACTGGGGTCACTGGTGCCTTGACTCTTCGTAGATCTACAACAAGCTTCCTTAGACACGAGGGGGGCATCCACCTGCATTGCTGCCAGCTTCTCACCCAGCAGGGCTGGCCAGATGGTTTTGAAAGCACTGGAGATGTCAAAAAACATGATCCTCACTGTGCTTGCCGGCTTGTCCAGGTGGGTGTGGATGCGGTTCAGCAGGAAGATGATGGCATCCTAAACTCCCAGCTGGGGCTGGTAGGCGAACTGAAGGGGGTCCAGGAGGGGTCTGACCATGGGCTGCAGCTGTTCCAGCAGCAGTCTCTCCAGGGTCTTCTTATGTGGGAGGTCAGTGCCACCGGGGGAAGGGGGAAGAGCTTTATGCATCCTTAACGTTAGCATACAGCAGGTCCAGTGTCCTCTCCTCTCTAGTAGGTCAACTCACATACTGGGTGAAATTAGTCAGTGTTGTTGAAACACTGACATGGTTGAAGTCACCCGAGATTAATATGAGTGCATTCGGGTGTTGAGTCTGGAGTTGTGCTATGGCGTTTCATGCCGATGCCGGGTTAGCAGAAAGGGGGGATGTAAACAGCCACAACAATGGCATGTGAGAATTCACATGGCAAATAATATGGCTGGAGTCCCACAGCTAACAGTTCAATGTCCGGGCTACAGATACTCTGCTTGATCGTAACATGACCAGGGTGCTGGTCATCTGTTGTTGACCAGCACAGCAAGCCCGCCACCTTTCCGCTTACCGCTCCCAGTGTGATCCATGTTGGCCCGAACAGTCTGAAAGCCGTCGATGGAAACGTTATGATCCGGGATATCCTGGTGAAGCCATGTCTCTGAGAAGCACATCAGATTACACTCACAGAACTCCATCTGACTCCGGGCTAACACTGTTAGCTCGTCCATTTAATTCACCAGTGATCTCACGTTGCCCATTACGAGAGAAGGCAGACATGGCTTATATTTCTTAAATGTCTCTTTTGTCTGGACCCCTCTCTCTTCCCTCACTGCTTTGTTCCACCACTGCATCCTCGGTGTGTCCTTCTCCAGATCTCAGTGGGGACATCGGTTGTCCTGGGCGCCATGCCACTCGGCTTCAGTGCGATCAGCTGTTCCCTGGTGCAAACAATGCGGCCAAACAGTTGATTTGCAGCGGTGCCCTGACCGAGTAGCAGGAGAAGTTCCAAAAAAAGTACCAAAACACTTTCTACTCTCATTTTCGTGGAGAGCGTAGTTTAAATTATACTTACACACAAGTTACTCAAGTTTTGAAGAAAAAGGAAAGCTAAAAGTTGGAAAAAGTAAGACGACAAGACAGAGCTACGGCAACAGGCAGCATGCACGTTGGCACATGCGCACTCATAGTTGATGTTAGTTTATGTTATGCTCCACACAGACTCTCTTCAGTCTTTGCATGCTAACTCCTTTTAACTTGGCACCGTTATCCTAAACAGACCACACACATACACCTCTAATTTGACTCAAACACAACCACACATACGGCGGAGAGAAATTTTAAAGCTCCCGCTCCACTATACTTTGAAACATGCAGAACAAAGAAATACACACATTCTTTTTGGTGCACACCCAGACCTACACACACACACCCTTTGTTCTGTAGTATAGTGTATTTAGAGTTAGTCTTCATATTGTGTGTTTTTGCTTTATATTTTAAATAAATGCTTTTGTATAATTATGCTGGCTTCTTTAATGTTGCACAATAGTGAGTAATTTGCCAACCTCTTCTATGCTGAACTCCAAATCCTTCAACCTACTAACTATCAATGGTAATTTTGGTTATAGTTATTAATTAAATTATTAATCTGAGTTCCAAATTGATAGTTTAGTGTATTTTATGAGACTCAATCAATTTATCATTTCTCTTCTTTAAGAGGAGTGGTGCCCCTGAGGACTTTATTCATTATAGTTATTTATGATTATCTTTGATAATTCTGCCATAGTTAATTGATCACACATACACAATTGGATGCCCCCCTTTAACCATTGTAAATGCCAACAGCCGTGATACAGTTGAAACCAGATATTTACATACACTTCAGAAAAAAAACACAAAAACTTTTTGTATTACTGTCATACATTAAATCAGAGTAAACTTTTTCTGTTTTAGATCAATAAATATTAACATATTTTTTGCATTTGTTAAATGTCAGAATCGAGCGAGGGAGAATTTTTATGTATTTTTCTTATCACTTTCATCAAAGTCAGAAGTATACATATACTAAGTTTATTGTGTCTTTAAACAAAAAGAAAACTCCAGATGAATCCATTCTGAGCTTAAGAAGCTTCTGGTTAATTTGAGTTAATTTGTGGCACACCTGTGGATGTATATAGAGGCACACCTCAAACACAGAGCCTCTTTCTTTGACATCATGGGAAAATCAAGATAAATCAACCAAGAAATCTAGAAAAGAATTGTGGACCTCCACAAGTGTGGCTCATCCTTAGGTGCAATTTCCAGATGCCTGAAGGTCGCACGTTCATCCGTTCAGACAATATTACGCAAGTATAAAAAACATGGGAATGTACAACCATCATACCGCTCAGGAAGTAGATGGATTCTGAGCCCCAGAGAGGAACGTTTTTTGGTGCAAAATGTGCGAATCAACCCTAGGACAACATCAAAAGACCTTGTGAAGATGCTGGCTGAAACTGCTAAGACAGTGTCATTATCCACAGTAAAACGAGTCCTGTACCACCATGAGCTGAAAGGTTACTCTGGGAGGAGAAAGCCATTACTTCAAAACCACCATAAAAAGCCAGACTACAGTTTGCAACTGCATATGGGGACAAAATCTTAATTTCTGGAGACATGTCCTGTGGTCTGACGAAACAAAAATTGAACTGTTCGGCCATGATGATAATCAGTATATTTGGAGGAAAAAGGGCAAAGCTTTGAAGCCTCAGAACACCATCCCAACTGTGAAGTATGGGGGTGGTAGTATAAAGTTGTGGAGCTGCTTTGCTGCAGAAGGGACTGGTGCACTTCACAAAATAGATGGCATCATGAGAAAAGAAAATTATGTGGATACAGTATATTGAAGCAACATCTGAAGACATCACAAAGCCCTGATCTCAATCCCATAGAAAATTTGTGGGCAGCACTGAAAAGGCGAGTGCGAGCAAGAAGACCTGACCCAGTTATAGCAATTCTGTCAAGAGGAGTGGGACAAAATTCCAGCAAACTATTGTAGAAAGCTTGTGGAAGGATACCCAAAACGTTTGGCCCAAGTGAAACAGTTTCGGGGCAATTCTACCAAATACTAAGGAAGTGTATGTATACTTCTGACTTTGATGAAAGTGATAAAAAAAATACATAAAAATTCTTCTCGATTCTGACATTTAACAAATGCAAAAAATGTTAATATTTATTGATCTAAAACAGAAAACGTTTACTCTGATTTAATGTATGACAGTAAAGAAAAAAAGGTTTTTGTGTTTTTTTCTGAACTGTATGTAAATATCTGGTTTCAACTTTAGGTCAAATCTTGTTCACACCAGAAGCGCATTTCTCTGCGCCGGGCAAAACACACAATTCTGCTCCTCTGCTTTTTACTAATCACACGTAGAGCTGATCTTTATAATAACTTCATGAATTTATAATCTAAAGCTTTTTATGTGTTCCTGTGTAAGTAGTGTGTTGCTTCTTCTGCAACAATTGAAAAGTTAAAAGGATGGCCTTGTTTGATGATCTGTGAGGAGGGTCTCCTGTCTGTATGTGTGTCTGCTCATCTCTCTCGCACTCTGTTTAGACTGACAAACTAACTGACAAATATGTGGAATAAACATTTAAAAAAACAGTCACAAACAGCAGTGAAACTGTTTCTAATAAATATAGTCGATGGGCAGATTTTGATATTTCATTGTCGGGGGTCGGGGGAATTGAAACTCCAGGAGAACAGTGGGGAGAGGTTTCAGGAAAATCAAAAGGGTTGGCAAGCATGGGATGCATAATTCATCATTTATCAGAATCAGATCATTTATATAGTTTATAATCGATTATCAGTTTGTTTTCTTGCTAGATTTACTTACGGCATGCGGCGAAAATAGAACAGACACCGAAACTATCACTCTGCGCTCTGTCTGAACAGCCCAATTAGGTAACATGGGCAGCAAAAGGAAGCTGGCAGTGCTTCGCGGCACTTCCACATCCTATCCTAACGCATCCTATGTGTTAGGCATGTGGGAAAAGATGTTCATAAAAGGCAGCTAGAAATAGAAATTTAAATAAGCAATTCAAATACATTGTTTTTAAAAAGCTTACCACGGTTGTCTAGACAAATTGAGGGAACCGCACAACATTATGTTGTAAGCCTGGATTTTTTGCAATTTGCATTTTTACAAATGTCAATGTGATTTTTTTGGAAGTTTCTATGAAGCCCGTGTCTATAATGCATTATAAACATACTTACAATGCGTTTTACTGTGTTTATAGCAATATATTATTATAGTTATAAGCATTTTATAATGACTTATAAGGTCAAGTATCATAATACTTCATAATTGCTGGTCACTCACTGACATTTGTTTTTGGCAAGGATCATAGTGTATTATAATTTTCATAGTTGTAATACATTATAATCATTTTGTAATGCATTATAATCACTGTTATGATTATAAGTTACTCTAAGTGGGAATTGGGAGCTTCAAGTAAAGTAATGAAATGCCTGAGGTATAGGCAGATATAAGACATTACAAGCCATAAGTGCTCATTGTTTGCTTTAAATAAAGTGAAAAAAACAGCACAGTGTTTTCCCAGCAATAGCTGAAACGATTAGTCTTATTAATCAATTAGTCGACTGACAGAAAATCAATTGGCAACTATTTTGATCGTTTGGCATTTTTCATGTAAAAACATTAAATGGTTCCAGCTTCACAAATATGAAGATTTGCTGCTTTTCCTTTTAATTATTTTAACGTATTGTTAATAATTTTGAAGTTAGGACTGTTGGTTGGACAAAATAAGCATTGTGAAGGTGTCACTTTGGGTAATTGTGACGGAATGTCTCACCATTTTCAGAATTTTTACAAACCAAACAATCAGTCAATTAATAGAGAAAATAATCAGCACAGATTAAGAGGCACAATGCAAAGACCACGTAGAATTTAATTTTAATTTTTTTTAAAAAATAGAATAGTAATTGTAATGTTAATATTAATACATTTGTAATAATAGGAATGACAGCTATAGGAAAAATAATGTCAGCATCAGTAACAGAGCCAATAACAACTGTAGTATCAGTTGTCAAACAGGAACACGGGAGCAGCAGGTGGCCCACAACCACAGATCCAGACTCTGCAGCTCCGGAGGCAGAAATACCTGCTGAAAGCAACAGAAGGAGAAAGGAGAGAAAGGAGAAAGCACGAAACTACGGGAGAGAGAAGATGTTGGGTTAGTAACATGCAGTAATGGGATAAAAATGCATACAGATGGAGAGGGAGAGAGGAAAGAGGCGCATCATGGGAAGTCTCCCGGCAGTCTAGGCCTATAGCAGCATAACTAAGGGATGGTTCAGGACTCACCCAAGCCAGCCCTAACTATACGCTTTATCAAATAGGAAAGTCTTAAGCCTACTCTTAAATGTGGAGATGGTGTCTGCCTCCCGAACCCAAACTGGGATCTGATTCCACAGGAGAGGAGCTTGATAACTGAAGGCTCTGGCTCCCATTCTACTTTTGGAGACTCTTGGAACCACAAGTAACCCTGCATTCTGGGAGCGCAGTGTTCTAGTCGGCTTATACTGTATTATGAGATCTATAAGATACAATGCTGCCAGACCATTAAGAGCTTTGTAAGTGAGGAGAAGGATTTTAAATTCTATTCTGGATTTTACAGGGAGTTAGTGCAGAAAAGCTAATATTGGATAGATATGATCTCTTTTCCTAGTTCTTGTAAGTACATGTGCCGCAGCATTCTGGATCAACTGGAGAGTCTGGACTTATGCAGGCAGCTGGATAATAAGGAATTGTAGTAGTCCAGCATAGAAGTAACAAATGCATGCACTAATTTTTCGGCATCATTTTGAGACAGGATGTGCCTGATTTTTGCAATGTTACGTAGGTGAAAAAAGGCAGTCCTTGAAGTTTGTGTCATGTGTCCAGCTCCAGGGCTGGAGGCAGGCGGCGGCGGCTGGGCCTCAGGGCTGGAGGCAGGTGGCGGGACGTCGAGAGGTGAAGCAGACGAGAAGACGAGTTGGGGTTCGGTTGATGACCAGTTTGATGGGCCAAACTCCTGGCAGAACAGCGTCAAGAATCGGCCCAGAGAGTGTAGAACCACCTCTTCCCGTTCTGCCAGTGACCCCGCTCAGCGCAGCGCCGGCCCGGCCAACCGGAGCACTATGAAGGCTACCTGTGACCGCTCGGACGGGAACTGAGCCGGGTACAACAGGAACACTAGGCAGCACTTCACGAGGAACTCTTCGCAGTTCCCCACTGCACCGGAGAAAATCCCCAGCTGTAGTAACTCATCCGCAGCTGTAAAAGGAGTAGGGAGGCTGAGAAGATAGCGTTTGGCCAGACCACTCAGGTGAAGCAATGGGTTCTCGGGGATTCTGGCCGTCATCCTTTTTGTGGGTCCGGTCTTCTGTTACAGACAGTAAAGACCGGAGACACAGGGAAGATACTGATATGGTTTATTGACACACGAGGAGAATGAACAGATAATGGATGGAAGTATACTGTCCTTTCACTGGAAATCGTGGAGCTCTGGAGTAGTGTGGCTGAACACAGGTGAGTAGGTTCACACAGGGCTGGGAACCGGAGTGACACACACACGGGAGACGAGAGACACACGGGACCCGGAGCTGGAGTGACACACACACGGGAGACTGAAGACACACGGGACTAGGAGCTGGAGAGGCAAACTCACGGGAGACTGAAGACACTCGGGAAGATATGCAGATAAGGTGCAGGTGTGTCACAGGTGATTGGCATTAGTACTCATTAGTTCGTTGAGGAGTCCGTTACGTAGAGAATGCAGGAGGAGGATTATGAAGTCAAATTGTAAAAATGAAACCACCTCCCCCAGAGAAACAAATCCAGTTTGAATAGGACTGGGAAATAAAATCAAACCATTAAGGTTATAACCTTGGAGCAGCACAATTTGCAAAGAGTTTCTTTGTGTAATTTTTCTTTTTTTTAATAAATTGCACAACATTATTATTGATGTTGAATATTTTAACATTGATTTTGAGAAATTGGCTTTTTATCATCAGTTACCGTTTCAAACTATTACTATAACTGTCGTATGCTGTGCTGTGTAGTGGTACATGGACCCAAAGGCAGATGACCAGGAAGCGGTATGAAGGTGAAAATAGCCAGATGGCTACATTATTTATTGGGGTTGATGTGGTTTATAAGCAGGTACAGGCAGGTACAGGCAGACCAGTAACACACCGGTAACAGGGAAGTGGGTTACCGGCTGGCAGTGGTGGAAACAGGCCAAGGTGGCTAAACAGTCCAAAAGAGAACAGGCATATACAAAATCCAGAATCCAACCAAGGTCCACGGGAGACAAAGAATCCAAAACAGAACTCACGGTAAAACTGCTGGGGAACTGGACACTGGAAACAGGTACAACAAAAAATGCAACGAACGGCGACACACACAAAGGTCACTCACAAGACAGGAACAAAAACTCAAGGCAGGAATCAATCAAGGCAGGAATCTTTGTCTTTGCATTGTGCCTCCCTCTCTGAGTCTGGTTCTGTCCAAGGTTTCTGCCCTCTTAAAGGAACTGTTGCCAAATGATTGCTCATGGTGGGATTTGTTGGGTCTCTGTAATTAATATTATAAACAGTATGGTCTAGACCTGCTCTATAGGAAAAGCGCAATGAGATAACTTCTGTTACGTTATGTTATGTTGGCGCTATATAAATGAAAATTGAATTGAATCACTCAAGGCAGGAATAACACCATACATTAACAACACCATGTAGTAACAACAATGACCCAACACTGAACAAAGACAGAGACCCGGACTAAATACCCTAGGAGAGGTGAAACAATGAGACACAGGTACAAACAATCAAGGAAGGGCCAATAATCAAAACTGGAGGGAAAGCAAACAAAGACAGGAAATAAAACCACAAGATACACAAGGGAAGGAGAATACTACAAAATAAAACAGGAAATGAAAAACCTTAAACTACCACAATAACAATTGTGAAAATGGTCTGATAACTCAGAAATTAAAGCTACTCTGTGTTGCTAACAGTGTCCAGATGACTACAACTGAAACCTTTTCTACGATGGAACACTCCTGGACGAATGAAGGACTACACTGTCTTACCACAATAACACATAAGCCTTGCAGGTTTCTGATTAAACATGTCAATCAGATGACATCTGTGCCTTACTAGTGCCATAGTGCAAAAATGATGAAAAAGTCATTCTAAATTATATGCTACTATATATGGTATAATGTAGCAAATGTATAAAGTAGCTGGGGTCATCTTAACACACATAGATTAAGCTATGTAGTAGCTTAATAATTAATATTTTACCTCTACGGATCTACGGAGGGCCAAGGCACCAGTGACCCCGGTTTCCATCCAGGGGGTCAGTGTGGACATTGTGGAGGACTACAAGTACCTGGGAGTACACTTAGACAACAAACTGGACTGGACCAAGAACACTCAGGCTGTTTATAGGAAGGGCCAGAGCCGCCTCTATTTTCTGAGGAGGCTGAGGTCCTTCAATATCTGCCGGACGATGCTGAAGATGTTCTATGAGTCTGTGGTGGCCAGTGCCATCCTGTATGCTGTTGCATGCTGGGGCAGCAGGCTAAAGGTAGCGGACGCCAACAGACTCAATAAACTGATCCGCAAGGCCAGTGACATTGTGGGGGTGGAGCTGGACTCTCTGGCAGTGGTGTCAGAGAGGAGGATGCTGGCCAAACTACATGCCATCTTGGACAGTGTCTCCCACCCGCTCCATGACGTGCTGGTCAAGAAAAGGAGCACCTTCAGCGGAAGACTCATCCCACCAAAAAGCACCACAGAGCGCCACAGGAAGTCATTCCTGCCTGTGGCCATCAAACTATTTAACTCCTCCCTCTAAGGGTTAGACTGTTTGACCCTAGGTCACTAAACTGGACATTGAACATTACATCTCCGCCATAATTAATAATAAGTGTGCAATATTCTGTGTAATACTTCCGTGCAATATTAGTTTTCCCCTTGTTAGTTTTTATCTTATTTATTGCTACTGAAACAATTTTTCCGCTTATTAATATTATTTATTACATAAGGAGTTACATTGTATTCTAGACTGTACTTTCATCACCAACCAGTAAACCCACTTGGTACTTGACACTTAGTTTATCTTATACTTATACCGACAGGATACTTAACTTATTTCTGACCTGTTTTATAGTGTTTATTTTTTTCTAGTACTTTCTCCGGTGTGCACTGACGTAAAGACGAGCTACTGTAACAAAGAGTTTCCCTACGGGGATCAATAAAGTATTTCTGATTCTGATTCTGATTATACTCAATAACTGAGCTTTTGAGTTAAAGAAAAAAGAAACTAAACTGAATAATTTGGAATTCTTTTTAAACATAGTGCCATTTTCAACATCAGGTACACTGCCAGCGGGTTCTTTTAGCAGAACTATTGCTCATGGATCTTGTAGTGTGTTACTGGAGTAACACAGTTTTACATGCACTGAATTTAGCTTCCACATTTAAATTGAGGACTGACTTAATTTGTGAAATAACAAGCCATTTATTTGGAAAATTTTGAAAAACATTGCACATTAAAACTTAAAGATGTCATTTGCAGCGTTGTGTGTCCCAGTTATCCCCCATCCCAGGTTGTTGTTTTGAACAGCCAGACCATTAGGTGCCAGTAAAAGCCATTGGTAATTCAGACTCAGTAGATATTGGGAGGCTCAATTAAGCAATTACAACTGCAGACTTTGACTACGGTGAAATAAAGTCAAGGGGACCTCCCACCAAATCCAACTCAGATTTGCACAATGTACAGTACAATAGAGCAACATATTAAGGCTGCCAGTCTTGTCACTGAGAATAATAATTGTATAATTGTTATATGTGTAGCAATATCAATGTACTTTCAATATATTGATACTCAAATGATCTTTGGTGACATACAGATTACTACTTCACCTTGTAGCTCTTTGTATTGTACACACAATTCACAAACAGCCTTATTTATTTTGATGCACTCAATTGTGCTGCAGTCTTACTAATGGCCCATGTGGTAAATTATCCCATTGCAGGTTATCAACTAGAAATAATTGAACAGATGGCCACAGGTGCAAATGATCATGTTTTAATTAGGTATTTGTACCCATGTCAAACTTTAGGAAATAATCTTTATAATAATTCAAATAACTTTCATGCTTTTAAATCATGTTAATAACACTACTGACAAGTATTGTAAAACTGTATCCAAAGCCTGATATATCACATATTTCTGTGCCATAGAGCTCTATAAGTGAGACACACTGTTGCAGTGGGTGACATGTTCCTTCATTACCATGAATATACACACACAAGTTTATTTTGACTCAATCCCACACACCAACATCCCAACAAATGTACATTTCCTCCTGTGTGAGTGGTGTTTGCTAAAAACTACAGTGGCCAGCTGTTTTAGGAAATTGCAGCTTTTTTGAAAAATAAGGTTTTAAGAGCTAAGGACTGAGTACTTCTTAAAACTATGGATCCTTGACTTCAGATGGAAGTAAACAAAAGCAGGCTTCTCATTTTTAGTCTGGTTGACTGTCTCCAATTTACGCGTATGAAAATTAAAGACCTGCAAAAGGTTTTGAAATGTTATTTTGATGGCTTATGTGATATGCTGACTTGTGCTGAATAATGATACAAAAGGTCTTGCTCAAATGCTATGCTAGTTAGCTAGGCATGCTAGCATTAGTTTAATCCATTACCATTCATTTTTTGTGTTTTTGGTTTTGGAAAGGCGATTAATGAGTATCGCTCATGACGCGTTCATGTTTTATTGGTAAGACAGTAAATGCGAGCAGTTGAGAAAAACGCTTAGAGCTGTATTTTGGAGATATACGTATATCTGACAGCTATATATATATTTCTGCCTAGTTAGGGTTACCAAGCTATGATTGGACAATTGCTGCTCAGTCAATGGTCAGCTTAGCTCAAAACTCTAAAACACATACCAATGGGCTTGTGATCATCCCAGCAGTTTTATACCGCAAAATATTATATATACATTTTGGCAACACATTCATTTCACCTCCTCCTACAATAGTGCAAACAGAATCCCTGTTTTATGCTTGTTGCCTTACTTGGTTCTCATTGTTTTTGCTGTCTGCTGATTTTTACCAGGTTTTAATGTAATATTTAAAAATTACTAATGTAAAATTAATGTATAGATTTCGTACATTTTTCATTGGTGACATATTTATGGACATAACAATGGTGATGAATCCTGGTTGGAGTGGCCTCCTGGGAATTTTTGCCTAGGGCCCCAACAAACTCTAGAATTGCCACTGCATATGACACTTGTCTAATATAGCTTGACGTAGCTTGCCATGTGTTTGAGCAGCTCCAAAGGTAAAATGTAAAACCCCTTCCTCTCCCATCTTGTACTATCACATTACACCTTGCCAAATCCTGTCCTGATTGACACTGACAGTTTGGCTTTCTACACAATAGTAGGTAGGATCAAGACAGCTAAATGCAAAGTAAAATGTTTGAAGAAAACATCTCTTCATGGATCACAGAATTAGGTAATCAGGTTCCGCAGCTGATCTGTACTTGTCGAGACACCTCATGAACTGAGAATACTGCCAGACAATTTAATTTGCTGCCAAAGAAATGTTGAGAAAAGAAAAGCCAAGCTGCTTACCTAATGAAGTGGAGGATGGCAACGCGTTCTCACTCCTGTAGAATTATGATGATTTAACAGTTTTAAATATTCCCCAGAATTTATTTCCTCTCCTAAACTGCTTGTTTAGTCATGGGAAACCTCTGTGAGGCGTTTGGTTCTTCCCCCTTCTTCTACATGCCTCATAGAGACAAACCAGTACATTTGTGTAATCCCAAATGTTGTGATTTACAATGTTTGAAGTGGACTTCAACCACTTGTGTAGGTGCAATTAATTATGGCTATCAGAATTATCAGATAATTATAAATATATTTAATGAATTCCTCTTCTTAAAGAAGAGAAATGATAGCCAATAAATTGAGTCTCATAAAATACACATCAATTTGGAACTCAGATAAATAAATTAATAATTATAACCAAATTACCATTGATAACATGAGTGCGCATGTGCCATAGCTCCGTCTCGTCGTCTTACTTTTTCCAACTTTTTGCTTTCCTTTTTCTTCAAAACTTGAGTAACTTGTGTGTAATGGCTACACCAGGATATCCCGGATCATAATGTTTCCATCGACGGCTTTCAGACTGCTCGGGCCGACAGTAACCACGCTGGGAGCGGTAAGTGGAAAGGCGGCAGGCTTGCTGTGCTGGTCAACAACAGATGGTGTAACCCTGGTCATGTTACTATAAAGCAGAGTATCTGTAGCCCAGACATTGAACTGTTAGCTGTGGGAATCCGGCCATATTATCTGCCACGTGAATTTTCACATACCATTGCTGTGACTGTTTACATCCCCCCGTGCTAACCCGGCATTGGCGTGCAACGCCATTCACACCATTCGCAGCACAAATCCAGACTCAACACAGTGCACTATTAATCTCGGGTGACATCAACCATGTCAGTGTTTCTACAACACTGACTAATTTCACCCAGTATGTGAGTTGTCCTACTAGAGAGGAGAGGACACTGGACCTGCTGTATGCTAACGTTAAAGACGCATACAGCCGCCCGAGTGGCATCAAGAGCATTACTGGCTTCAGACCGACTGGCAGCAGAGGAGTTGAAGGCTCTTAAAGACTGATGACTCCCCCCCTTATTATACGGTACATACTTATCAATCGGTTAATCCAATTTGTATTTTACACTTATTTAATTTTACACTTATATCCACTTTGTACTTAATTAATCTTACTTGTATTATGTTGTATTATATTTTGATTTGCTTAGAACTTCTATTCCTGTGTGCACTGACATGATAGTGAGCAGTTGTAACAAAAGAGTTTCCCCTCGGGGATCAATAAAGTATTTTTGTTTCTGGTTCTGATTCTGAACTTTCAGCTCATAAACTGGGACTACTGAGTGACTAAAAATAAAGAGATGCTAAAAGCACATTCAGTGAAGGTGGGGCCATTTATGAGAAGTAGAGGAACAGGCAAACTGGAGAAAATGCAGCAGAAAAACTCTGTTTCCTGTATTACAATTTGCTGTTCTTAACTGGGACTGGGACTAAAAGCAAAGAGATGCTGCTACTGTGTGCACTAAAATAACGTTAATTTATTTTTTATTTATGCAAGTATTTACAAATGTTGCTGTTAAGTGCACTAAAACCTTTTTCATTTTTCATTCAAGTCTTTTTTTTAATAATGTTTAGTTTTTTGATTACCTGTGTGGACATTTAGTTCATATTCCTATTTAAAAAAAATAAGTGCACTGCATACAGAGACAATGCAGACAATTTCATTAATGTTAAATAAATGGATGGTGTCACTATTCTTTATCCATTACCCTATGCAATCAATATTTACCTCATAATGATAAGTTGAAGGAAAAAAGTTGTATATTTCCACTTTAACTGAAGTGCCAGCATAGCACATTTTATTTCTTTGTAATATGACAAGACAAAATGCAGCAGACTACAAACTGTGTCAAGGTGTGCCTTTAATAGCTGCACTGCCTCCAGATACAAGTCCGACCTCATCCTGAAATCCTATTATGGCATCTTTACAGCTCATTTGTTAATTTTCTCCTCATCAAGTCTATAATACGATGTGTGGATGAGGGGCTTAGCCAGGAGAAACAACGCTGCCTGTTTGTGAGCTATAAATGTGTCTTATCCTTAAAACAGGGGAATATTGGCTAGTGTGCCTTTTTTTGTGATGAGACACATTGTTCTACACGCAGACAAATGCATACCCCAGCCAATTCTCCTTTTGTGCAATCTCCACCTAAGCTTCTATACTATAATACACAGATTGAATAGAAAATGTGGCCCAAATCTTGGTGGAGATGCAGTGCAGACTGCATTCGGCAGCAGAGTCTTCAAAATAAATCCATGATGAATGAGAGTACCCTGACCTGGTTAGTGATCATTTAAGGTATAATATGAGAGCAGTGAAGCTTCTTCAGTAAGCTTGGCCTGTTGAAAGAGGAGCCCCAGACTTCTGATGTGCCTTAGCCCAGAGAATAACTTAACTTATTTTACATGGTGTATTACAGACACATGATCAAATAAACATGAGTACGATCTGCTTATTCAAGCTGCAGTTCTTGACCTCTTGAACTTAATTTTAACTTTTTTATTTTCTGAAAACACAGTGACACTAACACTACTGCCAAATGCCTGTCAGTCCCATTCACAACATGTTCTCACTCCCAATTCATCAAATACGGCAGGTTGGTCAGTGGCCCTACGCTTCAGTCTATGACGCTCTACGTACCCCTCCAGCATCAGTTTTGCACATGCACAGCTCCATAGTTTAAGTTAGCAATAATAAATATGCAATGTCCAGTTAGACTTTCAAAATAAAACATGTGGTCAACGTTGTAAAACGGTCGCAGTTTGGTTAGGTTTAGACACCAAAACTACTTGGTTAGGTTTAGGAAAAGATCATGGTTTGCATTAAAATAAGTACGTTAGGTCTGTAAGTTTTCAAAGATTCTCGAAAAACTTGTATCTAAGCAGCTTCTTCCTGCTGTGGAAAACAATAAAACCTTTGAAAGGTTCCTGTCTGGCTTTCGTCAGCACCACAGCACTGAGACAGCCCTTCTCAAAGTCACTAATGACCTTTTAATGAATGCAGATGTAGGAATGTGCTCAATTCTTGTGCTGCTGGACTTAGGTGCTGCCTTTGACACAGTTGATCATGGCATTCTTTTAGATAGACTGAGGCACTGTGTGGGCGTATCTGGCACTGCACTAGACTGGTTCTCATCTGTCCAATAGGAAATTCCGTGTCAGCATTAATAACTTCATGTCATCCTTTTCCCATATCAAGTACAGTGTGCCTCAAGGTTCAGTTCTGGGACCAATACTGTTCTCCTTATACATGCTTCCCTTGGGTGATGTCATCCACAGACATGGGATTTCTTTTCATTGTTATGCAGATGACACAAAGTTGTACCTTCCTGTCAAGCCCACTGACCTTAGTACACTGAGTTCTCTGCAGGACTGCCTATATGACATAAAAAAAGAGCTGTATGCATCCTTCATTGTAATGAAGGAAAAAACGTTTCTCTGCATTTCCTCCAATGAGCCTGTTTCTCTTCTACTCATAAATGGTCCCAACCTCACTGAATATTCTGTCGCTAGGAACCGAGGATGGTGGACAGAGAAACTTCCTGTTTAGGTGGGTTTTGTTCTGTTTCCACCATTCAGACCAGTCTTTCTGTCAATTAACAGCTCGCGGAGGTTACGGTTCATCTCCTCAGAGATGTCCTCACTCTATTCCTCAGCAAGAGTTCCATGATGACTGTGAGCCCCAAGAATGTTTGCATACATTCAGTCAACAAGCCCAGAGGGTTCCTCTTCCTCCACCCTTATTTGTTTAGGATGCAATCCTTAGTCTCAACTAGTGGTGGCATGTTGTTGTTCAGACTCAGAGGCAATGGCTTGTTCCTCTTTTAGCCATTGTTTTGCCTTTTTCAGTATGTCCTCTGCTGCAAAGACATGACCCTTGTATCGAGGATCCAGCAATGTTGCCAGCACCAAACATTTGGTCTCCTCAATCTTGGAAGATATATTTCTCCAATAGTAGCTTCTCTGCACTGGCTCCCTGTAAAATACAGAACAGAATTTAAAATCCTTCTACTCACCTACAAAGCTCATAATGGTCAGGCACCATTGCATCTTAAAGAGCTCGTAATACCTTATCACCCCATTAGAACACTGCACTCCCAGAATGCAGGGTTACTTGTGGTTCTTAGAGTCTCCAAAAGTAGAATTGGAGCCAGAACCTTCAGCTATTAAGCTCCTCTCCTGTGGAATCAGATCCCACTTTGGGTTTGGGAGGCAGACACCATCCCTTAATCACCCTTTAGTTCTGCTGCTATAGGCCTAGACTGCCGGTAGACTTGTAGCTCATTGCACTTTTCCTATAGAACAAGTCTAGACAGTACTCTTTATAATATTATTTACAGAGACCCAACAAATCCCACTACGAGCAAGCATTTGGTGACAGTGGCTAGAAAAAACTTCCTTTTAACAGGCAGAAACCTTGGACAGAACCAGACTCAATGGTGGGTGGTCATCCGCCGCTGCAGTGTAAAGTTTTAAGAGCGAAAGAGAGAGAGGTTTTTGGGGAGGGGGGTAGGGAAGAGGGAGGCACAATGCAAATACCACCAAGAATTTTTAAAAATAGTAGTGATGTAATTGTAGTGGTAATATTAATAAATCAGTAATAATAGGAATGACAGTATTAGTAACAGAGCCAATAACAACAACAACTGTAGTAGCAGCTGTCGAGCAGGAAAACAGGGACAGCAAGCTGCAGAATCTGGATCTATGACTGCGAGCCTCCTTCTGCTCCCACGTTCCTGCTTCACAATCGCTACTACAATTATCACTAGTCCTATTACTATTCTTTCTTCTTTTCCTTTCGGCTGTTCCCTTTCAGGGGTCGCCACAGCGAATCATGTGCCTCCATCTAACCCTGTCCTCTGCATCCTCTTCACTCACACCAATTAACTTCATGTCCTCTCTCACTACATCCATGAATCTCCTCTTTGGTCTTCCTCTAGACCTCCTGCCTGGCAGCTCCAACCTCAGCATCCTTCTACCAATATATTCATAGTCTCTCCTCTGAACATGTCCAAACCACCTCAATCTGGCCTCTCTGACTTTATCTCCAAAACATCTAACATGAGCTGTCCCTCTGATGTACTCATTCCTGATCCTGTCCATCCTCGTCACTCCCAAAGAGAACCTCAACATCTTAAGCTCTGCTACCTCCAGCTCTGCCTCTTGTCTTTTCTTCAGTGCCACTGTCTCTAAGTTATACAACATCGCTGGTCTCACCACCGTCTTGAACACCTTTCCTTTCATTCTTGCTGATACTCTTTTATCACACAACACACCTGACACTTTTCTCCACCCGTTCCAACCTGCTTGCACTCGCCTCTTCACCTCTTTTCCACAGTCTCCATTGCTCTGAACCGTTGACCCTAAGTACTTAAAGTCCTGCACCTTCTTCACCTCTGCTCCCTGTAACTTCACCATTCCACCTGGGTCCCTCTCATTGACACACATGTATTCTGTCTAAGCTTCATTCCTCTGTTTTCCAGAGCAGACCTCCATCTCTCTAGATTTTCCTCCACCTGCTCCCTGCTCTCACTACAAATCACAATGTCATCTGCAAACATCATAGTCCATGGAGATTCCTGTCTAACCTCATCTGTCAGCCTGTCCATCACCAGAGCAAACAAGAAGGGGCTCAGAGCCGATCCTTGATGCAGACCCACCTCCACCTTGAACTCCACTGTCACACCTACAGCACGTCTCACCACGGTCTTACAGCTCTCATACATGTCCTGCACCACTCTAACATACTTCTCTGCCACTCCAGACTTCCTCATACAGTACCGCAGCTCCTCTCTCGGCACCCTGTCATACGCTTTCTCTAAATCTACGAAGACACAATGCAACTCCCTATGACCTTCTCTGTACTTCTCCATCAGCATCCTCAAAGCAAATACTGCATCTGTTGTACTCTTTCTAGGCATGAAACCATATTGCTGCTCACAAATGCTCACCTCTGCCCTTAGCCTAGCTTCCACTACTCTTTCCCACAACTTCATTGTATGGCTCATCAGCTTTATTCCTCTGTAGTTGCCACAGCTCTGCACATCTCCCTTGTTCTTAAAAATTGGCACCAGTACACTTCTCCTCCATTCCTTGGGCATCCTCTCACTCTCCAAGATCTTGTTAAATAAACTAGTCAGAAACTCTACTGCCACCTCTCCTAGACACTTCCACACCTCCACAGGTATGTCATCAGGACCAACTGCCTTTCCACTCTTCATCCTCTTCAACGTCCTCCTCACTTCACTCTTGCTAATCTTTGATACTTCCTGCTCCCCACCAGTCACTTCTTCTACTCTTTGTTCCCTTTCATTTTCCTCATTCATCAACTCTTCAAAGTACTCCTTCCATCTTCCCATCACACTCCTGGCACCTGTCAATACATTTCCATCCTTATCTTTAATCACCCTAACCTGCTGCACATCCTTCCCATCTCTATCTCTTTGACTGGCCAACCTGTACAAATCCACCTCTCCCTCTTTACTGTCCATCCTAGCATACAAGTCCTCATATGCTCTTTGTTTGGCCTTTGCCACCTCTACCTTCACCTTACGCTGCATCTCCCTGTACTCCTGTCTACTCTCTTCAGTCCTCTCTTTCTCTGTATACACTCCTGCACTTCCTCGTTCCACCACCAAGTCTCCTTGTCCGCTTTCCTCTTTCCAGATGACACACCAAGTACCCTCCTACCTGTCTCCCTGATCACATTAGCTGTAGTGGTCCAGTCATCTGGGAGCACTTCCTGACCACCCAGAGTCTGTCTCAGCTCCTCCCTGAAAACTACATGACATTCTTCCTTTTTCAACTTCCACCACTTCGTCCTCTGCTCTGCCTTTGTCCTCTTCATCTTCCTCACCACCAGAGACATTTTACACTCTACCATCCTGTGTTGTCTGGCTACACTCTCCCCTACCACTACTTTACAGTCACTGGTCTCTTTCAGATTACAACGTCTACACAAGATGTAGTCCACCTGAGTGCTTCTACCTCCGCTCTTATGTCACCCTATGTTCCTGCCTCTTCTGGAAGAAAGTGTTCACTACAGCCATTTCCACCCTCTTTGCAAAGTCTACCACCATCTGTCCTTCTGCGTTCCTGTCCTGAAGACCAAACCTGCCCATCATATTCTCATCACCTCTGTTCCCTTCACCTACATGCCCATTGAAATCTGCACCAATCACCACTCTCTCACCTCTGGGGATGCTCTGCATCACTTCATCTAACTCACTCCAGAATTTCTCCTTCTCTTCTAACTCACATCCTACCTGTGGGGCATAACCACTCACAATATTGAACATCACCCCTTCAATTTCCAGCTTCAGACTCATCAACCTGTCTGATACTCTTTTCACCTCCAGAACATTCCTCACAAACTCCTCTTTCAGGATAACTCCTACTCCGTTTCTCTTCCTATCTGCCCCATGGTAGAACAACTTGAACCCTGCTCCTAAGCTTCTACCCTTGCTACCTTTCCACCTGGTCTCCTGGGCACACAGTATGTCCACCTTCCTTCTCTGCATCATGTCAATCAACTCTCTAGCCTTCCCTGTCATAGTCCCAACATTCAAAGTTCCTACTGTCAGTCCTACATTCTTAGATTTCCTCTTCTCTCTCTGCCTACGAACACACCTTCCTCCTCTCCTTCTTCATCTTTGACCAACAGTAGTCCAATTTCCGACCTTTCCGGTATGGAAGTCATTTTCATGATTCGCATTTTTAATTTAGCATGTGTTTTACGTCGGATGCCCTTCCTGACACAACCCTCTGCATTTATCCAGACTTGGGACTGGCACAAGAAGACACTGGCTTGTGCCCCCTTGTGGTTGCATTAGTCCTATTACTATTATTATCATTATTATTCCTACCATTAGGGTTCAAACCGCGAAGCAGTAGAACCCTATTGAGTTTGTGCTGGTTTATTATTATTGTTTGTCTTATGCCGCGGCTCAAATTGCCATGAGCTGGAACAATCTAGAAACACAGAACTTGAATGGAACTGGAAATGATGTGCATGTACTTCCATAGAAACATGAGCTCAATTGGCCACATGGTAGTGCTGTAATTAAGGCCCAAAAATGCAATTTTTCAAAGGCCACGCACCTCACACCTTAAGTCTGATTGACTTGAAATTTCTCAAACATGTCCATCTCAATGTGCTGTACAAAAAAAGACTCTTGGACCATTAAAGTCTGCCATGCTGGATTTTTGATAATTCCAGGTTATCTTATTGCACTTTATACCACATTAAAGCAAACATTAGTCTATTTACTTTCTGAAATATTTTCACATTTCAGCCCTTTTCTCAACATGCTGCACAATGAACCTTAACAAACACTGATATCTGATAATTCTGCAAAACCCTGGATTATATTCAATGGCAACTTTTTTTTGTCCAATGTCAATGTTTTTCACATTCACTTTCTACAACATCTGCACAGTATTGATTAATATTGGTTGTTAAAATGTTAAGATTAAGGTTAGATTAATAAGGTAAGGTTAGGCAACTAAAAACACTTGGTTAAGGTTATAGGGAAAGATCGTGGTTACATTTAATAAAAAAGGGCACACTTATTGCAGGTTTGTGATGGGACACAAACTCCAGTCTCCAACTCCAGTCCAGTCTCAAAATCAAAATCACAATCACTTTTAATGGCCAAGTATGTGTTCACACACAAGGAATTTGACTATGGTTTTTCGTTGCTCTCAATGTACTTACACACAGTTCAATTTACAGGAAGATAGAAACAGACATACAGTTAAAAGCAAGGACAGCACAGCTGAAGAAAAATAGATAAAAGTAAACATTATTGTACATACAAGAAGGTGAAAAAATGTGTGTGTGTGTGTGTGTGTGTGTGTGTGTGTATAAAATTTAATATAGTGTTCTGTAGCCACCAACCAGAGGGGAGAAACTGGAACAGGTTGTGTCCAGGGTGTGATTGGTCTGCAGTGATGTTTCCTGACTCTGGAGATGTATAGGTCCCAAGGGCAGATCTACCAGGGTGGCATGGGGTGGCCACCCCTAAAAAATGCCCTCGTAGCTCACCTTGTAGAGTGGGTACTATTAAAGCTAAGTTATTACTGCAGTGGCTCGGGTTCGCTTCCAACCCATGGCCCTTTTATCCTAAAAATAATCTTTAAAAAAACCCACTGAACATGCTAAGTACATGTAACATAAAACTTCTGGTAATCCAAACATCAATCATTGAAATTAGTGGTTAATTAGGGGTTCAAGCCCCAAAGGGGCTGAAACCCTTTTATGTTTGTGCCGGATTATTATTATTACTATTATTATTATTATTATTATTATTAAATTCCCGTGAGCTGGAATGAGCTGAACCCCAGAATTGCCGCTTGTGGCTATATTTAGCTATAAGCCTACTGAATTTTTGAATGTGTACAGTCATTTGTTGATACATTTTTTTGTCATGGGGACCCTAAAATATGAACATTACATAATTATGTAATTCTTGTCAGAATTATAAACTGAAGAATAAGATGGTGTAGTCCCTCATTCATCCAGGAGTGTTCTATCGTAGAAAAGGTTTCAGTCGTAGTCATCTGGACACTGTTTTCAGAATCAAGACGTTTTGGCTCCCATCCGGAAGTCATTCTCAATTGTGAAAAAATGGGACGGGAACTAGAAATTTAAGCTACTCTGTGTTCATAAGCCCTGCCCTCAGGGAGTATCTGTTAATAGCTAGTTTCACCTGAAACTGACCTAATAGTTTCCAAGATGGCCCAGTAATCAGTAATCAGGCCTATTGTTTTCTGGCTGCATCTACTTCATCACTGTTAAGTACCTGATTAGCATGTGATTGGCGTGACCAAGGCGTTAATACACTGTGATAGACTTTGGGCAGATTGAATCTCAGACCACCATTTCTGTTCAAAGAGGGGTTCTCTTTTTTCACAAAAATGGCTTCCTTGATGCCCCGTTCAAACCAACTCTTCTCTCTACTTAGAATCTTCACCTCGTTGTCTTCAAATGTCTGGTTTGTAGCTTTTAGATGCAAATGCACGGCACTCTGTAATCCTGAGTTAGCGTGTCATCTGTGCTGATAAATTCTTTTGTGAACTGGCTGTTTGGTCTCACCTATGTACCGTTCTTTGCAGTTTTCCTCACTGCACTGAATGGAGTAGACTACATTGCTCTGTTTCTGTGTGGCTAACTTGTCCTTAGGGTGAACGAGTTTCTGTCTTAAAGTGTTGCCTGGTTTAAAGAAAACAGGAACATCGTGCTGTCTAAAGATCCTTTGTAGTTTTTCAGACAGTCCAGATACATAAGGAATGGAGACACTGTTCCTTCTTGGTTCTGTTACACTTTTGTCCTGTTTTTTGGCTCTTGTAACTTTGTTGATAGCCCAAGTAGGATAACCACAGGCTGGACATGCCTTTCCTCTTTCTTCTTACCCTCTGAGCCGGTGGGCACTTCTTGGGCTCTATGTTGTAATGTTCGGATTACACCCAGCTTGTGCCGTAATGGATGGTGTGAGTCAAAGAGCAAGTATTGATCCGTTTGTGTTGGTTTCCTGTACACTTCTATCTGGAGCTTTCCGTCATCTCCTCTGAGTGTAGAACAATCAAGAAAGGCCAAGTGATTCTCTTTGAGGTCATCACACGTGAACTTGATGTTGGGGTCCACAGTATTGATATGCTCTGAGAATGCTTCCAAGTCTTGTTTCTTGATTTTCACAAAGGTGTCATCCACGTAGCGGTACCAATGACTTGGTGGGGTGCCCGGGAACGAGGATAATGCCTTCTTCTCAAACTGTTCCATGTACAGGTTGGCCACGATGGGAGAGATCGGAGAGCCCATGGCACAGCCGTGAATCTGTCTGCAGAAGTGTCCCCGGAATTGGAAGTAGGTTGTGTTGAGATAGATGTCTAATAGTTTGCATATGTGTTCAGGTGTAAGCTTGGTCCTTTGCTGCAAGGTGGAGTCCTCCTGCAGTCTTCTCCTCACCGCTGTCACTGCTTCTGAGGTCGGGATGCAAGTGAACAAGGACACAACATCATAAGAAACCACAACGTCATCTGGGTCCAACTGGAGATTTCACTTTGTCCACAAATTTCTGTGTGTTTTCCACATGATGTACTGTGTTCCCCACCAGCGGAGCCAAGATTGTGGTCAAATGTTTGGCTTTGTTGTATGTGATGGAATCTGTGCTGCACACGATGGGTCTGAGTGGAACATTCTCTTTGTGAATTTTGGGAAGGCCATAGATGCAAGGAATGGCTTCCCCAGGGTATAGTCTGTAGTACAGAGGCCTGTCTATCACCTCCTCCTTCTCAAGCTTCTGTAGACAGTCTATAACCTTCTTCTTGTAGCCATTGGTTGGATCTCTTAAGTTTTTGATATGTGTTGTGCAAACTGTGCTACCTGTGTAAAATCCATCACTCTGTTCAGGATTTCTTCTAGGACAATGCTTGTTAACTTCTTCTGCAGAAATTCTATTCTGTTCTTCAAATTGTCTCAAAGAGAACCCCTCTTTGAACAGAAATGGCGGTCTGAGATTCAATCTGCCCAAAGTCTGTCACAGTGTATTATCACCTTGGTCACGCCAATCAGATGCTAATCAGGTACTTAACAGTGATGAAGTAGATGCAGCCAGAAAACAATAAGCCTGATTACTGATTACTGGGCCATCTTGGAAACTATTAGGTCAGTTTCAGGTGAAACTAGCTATTAACAGATACTCAGGCAGATTCCTTCCTGAGGGCAGGGCTTATGTAACACAGAGTAGCTTAAATTTCTAGTTCCCGTCCCATTTTTTCACAATTGAGAATGACTTCCAGATGGGAGCCGAAACGTCTTGATTCTGAAAACAGTGTCCAGATGACTACGACTGAAACCTTTTCTACCATTATGAACTGAAGTAACAAGTGTGACATGAGTGTGACATCTGTAATCAATCCAAACAATCTTTGAAATTAGTGGAAGAAATATTTACTATTAAATGCCATCTCCTTTTCCAAGAGTGGGTTAGTGGTTAGGTTGGATAGCTGAATGAAAAATCTCCCACAATGGGCTATGAGTTAAGTTTCTATATGGACCTCCTGCTGCTGTCGTCTGGTTCAAGTAGGAAACTATAAGCGTGTACAAAGACCTCCCTAAAACTAGGGAGGTTCTCCTTTCATACATACATTTTCTTAACTGTCATTTTTTTTTATAAACATTATATAGTATGTTTAAAGATCACTGAATGTTATTCACACAACTAATCAAGGCAGAGAATAGAGACATTCAAGACATTTAGGCCTATTGGGCTTATAATTCAACATTCTGATTAATAGCAGGTGGGTTATTTGAAATAGGGTGAGGTGTCTTCCCATTAAGAGAGATGCTATGCGCATTTAAGCACGAGGCACAGCAGCGTCCCTTCATTGATTATTTCCATTAGTAGTTCCAGTATGTAAAATTTAGGAGGAGCTATTGGCAGAAATGGAATATAATATCAGTGTAAAATCACCTGAAAATAAGAATTGTTGCATTTTCATTACCATTTAGAAAAAGACGTTTTTGATCTACAGAGGGAGCGGATCCCCTTCCACAGAGGGCGCTATGTTGCACCGCCATGTTTCTACAATAGCCCAGAACGGACAAACCAATCACTGGCTCTAGATAGGGCCTTTTGGTAGTTTCGTGGCCACTGTTGTTTCTTCTACATGCTTGGAAAGGGAGGGTGAGACAAGCGGTATTCAAATCAGGTTGCAAACTGCAATTTCACCGCTAGATGCCACTAAATCCTACATACCGACAGGATTTAATGTTGCATGCCAGTTCAATCGGGTTAAGGCGAACAGTACAGTATTAAATGGAAAAGTCAAACATTAGTGCCTCGACACCAAATAAAACCAGAAGCATCCAGCTGTAATTGCAGATGTAGTGATGTAGCCAAAATGATATATGCCAATGAAAGTTGTTACAGTATTGGATATTTTTAAAAGTACTAGGCCTATAAAGGCTAAACACATTTTATTACTGCTAAATCATAAGGCCCTTTGCTACGAAAATACACACTCTCACTGGAGATTTTTGCCCTTAATATCTTGTGTATTTTGACACAACACAAAGATACCATTTACAAAATGTTTGCTTTTTAATGTAATAAATTGGGCAATCCCTGCCCATACGCACAGGTACTTTAGGCTACACATAAATAAACATAAATGCACACAGGTACCCACAAATACACGTCCCTTCTCACCGTTCATTTGGTTCCACAGCGGAAAAACAGCTGAATAAATGTCAGGAACAAGCTTAATGAAGACCAGCTCAAGTAAAGAAAAAGTCTTGTCAGTTTCTTCCACTACAAACATAACAAGACACAAATATCTCATATGTTGGCTGAAGTTTTCAGCAAAGTTATACTTTCAAACATTGCTTCTGCAGTTGCTCCACTCCCTGTGGAGTCAATGAGTGGAAATGCGGTCAGTGCCACTCTGCCATTACAATCCACATTGTGGTCGGAGGGTGTTATCCTAAAGTCCTGTCAAGCACTCTGCTGCCACCTGGCGTCTACAGTTATTAAATGCAGCCCACTCTTATCCCCCCTTTTTCCGCTGTGGCATTACTGCAGTAAAGGGGCAGTAAACGGATCATGAATGCATACAATAATAAATAAATAAAAGTAGCACAATGAATGTATCTAAACGTATCGGAGTAAGTAAGTAATGATTTTTCTCTAAAAATCTACTCAAGTAGAGTAAAATGTATGCTGCATTAAAACGACTCTAACAAGTACAATTTACTCAAAAAGTGACTTGACGGAGTAAATGTAGCTTGTTACTACCCACCTCTGGATACGACTCGACACGACTCGCTTTTGGTACAAGGTTCTTTTCTTGATTTCGTTTTCCACTGCAGATAGCTCCCCCTGAATGTAGGCGGGATTCTTAGCTGATCGTTATTGTGACGCCATTTGAAACAGCCGTGACATCATCTTCAACTCAATACACTCACTAGAGCCTTTCATCGGCAAAACACAGGAATGCCTGCACTTCGCCGACTGACCGCAGCACATTAGGGTCAAATTAATAAAAAAATTGACTCTCTGTAACCAAGTGTTTTAACTCCACCTTTTTGTATCCGCTCAGCTTGCTTGGAACCTCAACGGAGGTGATACCAAAAAAAGTACCAGTACTATCCACAACTTTTGCCAATGGAAAACCAAAAAAGAATGCTTCAACATGAGTTGAAGCGAGCCATGCAGTGGAAATGAGGCTTAAGATGCCAATGATTACAGCACAAGACAGTTTAACAGTTCCGTTCCACAGTTCAGTAGTGTTCATCCCATTTATATGATTTGTATTTAGCAGTACTCACTAGTCTGACTGAGGAGTATTAGCCTCAACAACAAAGAAGCCAGAGCCACAGTGGAAGGGCAGCAGCAGCTAATGGGCCCTCATGATGTGAGACAGTCCTTGATTGACATGTCCACAGTCATCAAAATTATGGTTAGAAGTGTGTTTTCCATAGTTATGATAAGTACCTTTACTCGGTGCCTGATATTCTGACATTCAAATGAACATAAAATATACCTTGACAACTGGATTTCACAACTGGTTTCAATGCTGAATTTGATTTGTTGTAGTGAGCAACATACTGTACATCAGGCTTCTGTTTGTGTCATGTAATAGATATCCTATGGTACTATGATAATGGCTGTTACTGCAGCAAGAAAAGGAAAAAATAAACCCCAAAAAGACCATACAGCAATCCAGCATTTTTAAGCATTTTACAGGTCCGTTACTTGTCTGACTTATGGAAGAGATACGCTTCACTTTCAACTAATGTACAGTAAAAGTCAACCAAGTCGTGTGAAGTGTGTCAGTATGCAACCTCCTGCATTTGTAATGCTACAAGTCAGTTATGTTTTAAGTGAAGTCAACTCCATTGGCATCTGTTTAAATCACACAAATCTACTGTCTAAATATTGTGAACGTGAACTACCTAATCGATCAAGTGGTGGCCGGGAGAGATAAAATAAATTAACAGATATGGTCTTCAGAGGTTGAAGCCTACAGACTTTGGTAAATCCCTTACTTTTCACATAGCACCACCAGCAGGTTGAAATGTTTTGGTTCAGAGTGAAATGCCTAAACTATTGGATGGATTGCCATCCAATTTTGTACACAAATTCATGGGACCTCAAGATGAATTGTAATAACTCATGATCTAGCGCACCATCAGGTCAAAATTTTGGTTTATGACAAAATGCCTGCAAAACTAATGACATTCCCATCAGCCTCAGCTGTACTTTGTCTTAAGTGCTAATTAGCAAGTGTTGGCATGCTAACATGCTAAACTAAGAAGGTGAACATGGTACACATTACCTGCTAAACATCAGCCTGTTAGCACTGTCCTCATGTGCAGAATGCTGATGTTAGCACTTGCCTCACGTAGCTGCTGGCATGGCATGTAGACTCTTTGTCGTGTTGAAGATCAGGGGCAATATTAACAAAGGATATTATCTTACCACTAGGAGTCCTCCTAAATAGCACTAAAAGTTCCTAACTAAGAGTTTCCCAAAGCGGCTAAGAGCAACTTTCAGTAAGGAACTTAGAGAACTTCTAAGCTCAAAGAAGGGACAGGGTTGACCCTGTTGCAATGGTGACAATGTTTCATGAATAAACTTAATATGTCCACCGAGATTGGTTGTCAGGTGACCAGTCTTTGTCGGTGAATGTAGAAAAAAGATGTTGACCAATATACAGGAGTACAAATTAAATTAAGATAGACAGATCTCATACATGAGTAAAACATTGACTTGTTAAGTATATTGCATCTACATCAACTACCATCAGCATGTGATTTTTTTCCGGCTGACGAAACAAATCATACTTTAATATGGAAGTTCTACATAGAACACCAATTTTACTGGATAATCCAGCGATGAGGAAGGGACTGAACAGCATTTCTGGTTTGATGAATAATTCTGAAAAACTAAGATATTCCAAGTTCATCAGTGCTGAACTGCACTACAAGTAGCATAAAGTTGTGCAAAGCATAATTTTATTTTCATGGCAGCCAGTCTTTATTAACTGGCTACTGTCAAAATATGATTTTGAAAGTTTATTATCATTGTGTTTTTACAAAACACTGACACAATGAAGCACAGTACCTACAGCAGCTGATTGATTGTAAGCAGGTCTTAGTGACTCAGGAGTCTTCTTCACTGCCTCTAAATTCTCTCAGACTTAGGAGCTACTTTTACCACTAAAAGACTGTCAATTACTCTTAGACCAAAAACTTAGGAGTCTTAAAGTTAGGACTTTTTCTTAGGAGCTGGGACCTACTTTTAACTTTAGGCTGTTTTGTGAATATGACCCCAGATCAAGAACTCTCATGTGATTAAACCACAGAACACAATTAGATTTAATTGCTTTATTATCTTACAAAATCTTCTAATATGGCATTTTTCAATGGGTAAACAGTGAATTACAGTAATAAGAACAATATTGGTAGTATTCAGTCTCAATCTCTTCACTAAGTCAGAAGGTTTCCATTATAGCTGAATACACAACAGCAGCATTTGTCATAGTTAGCCACTATGCCCCCTGATCCTTTTGTACTCTTTTGTATCTGCCCTCCCTTGTGTTTCTTGGCTGTCCCCTGTCTGTTGTTGTCTATGTAAGTGTGTGTCTGTGTTCAGACTGGCTCCCCGATCTCCCGGCTGCGGTTGATTACCGGCACACCTGTTCTCCATCATCATCCATTACAACAGTTTATTTACTTGGCTCATCCACACTTCCAGCGCCACTTCATACTCATGTATGCACTACGTGAAACGGCCTCCGCAAGTAAGGAAAACTGTTTATGTGCTTAATACTTACCTTGATGGTAACTTTATCTGTCTCTGTCACAGATCTTCGCCTCGATGGTAATCTCCGCTCCAGTCTGTCCCCGGATCCCCGCAACTTCCACTCCACGCCAGCGGTCACGCTGCTCCTGTTTCCCGACTCCCTCACCAGCCAGCCCGCTCAAAGAGCCGCCACTCGGTCTCCATCCCGGTTCCGTCAAGTCCACGGAACCAGCACGAACAACGGCAATCTCCTTGACTAAACAACAATAAAACAGTTCGAGCCCTTATCTGCTCTGTCTGTGTGTTCTGCTTTTGGGTCCCCAGTTCGGCCTCCCGACAGCATTAATAATAGTTATGTCATTATTTATAATTCCTGGTGACATACACTTGTGCTGTTCCTCCAAATTGGCAATTGTGTCTTGTCATGTTGTTTCTGCTGGTATTTTCTGCATGAGATTTCTTCCCTTGTAAGTGTGTTTTAATAAAGGTCCCCTCCTCGCATATGTTTGCCAAAATTATCCTTACTTCTTGAATTTGGTTATGTAGCCTTTGAGAGTCTTCAATTCCAAAATGTGGAAGCAGCTTTGCACTTGAGACTCATAAACATCATTTATTTATCATTCATTACTTTTTTGAAAAGTTACTTACTACCCTGGGAGCAGTCATTTTTAAGACATCTTATTATGTTTTGCATTACACCTCCACAATGGAAAATTGTGTTCTCACTTACCAACAAAAGAAAGGATAACTCAATCAACTCTCCTGTAAGGAGCAGGGAACAAAAACAGGATTGATTGTAAATACTTTTGTCCTGCATTTGCTTCATAAAATATCATTCACATACAGTGTTGTGAAAAAGTGTTTCCCCCCTTCCTGATTTCTTATTTTTGTTGCATGTTTGTCACACTTAAATGTTTCAGATTATCAAACTAATTAAAATATTGGTTAAAGATAACACAAGTAAACACAAAATGCAGTTTTTAAATGAAGGTTGTTATTTTTAAGGGAAAACAAAATCCAAACCTACATGGCCTTGTGTGAAATAGTGATTGCCCCACCTGTTAAAACATAACTTAACTGTGGTTTATCACACCTGAGTTCAATTTCTCTAGCCACACCCAGGCCTGATTAGATGATCAGGAACAAATGAGAAAGAAAGTAATGGAGATCTATCAGTCTGGAAAAAGTTATAAAGCCATTTCCAAAGCTTTGGGACTCCAGCGAACCACAGTGAGAGCCATTATCCACAAGTGGCGAAAACATGGAACAGTGGTGAACCTTCCCAGGACTAGCCGGCCGTCCAAAATTACCCCAAGAGCGCAGCGACAACTCATCCAAGAGGTCACAAAAGACCCTACAACAACATCCAAAGAACTGCAGACCTCACTTGCCTTAGTCAAGGTCAGTGTTCATGACTCCACCATAAGAAAGAGACTGGGCAAAAATGGCCTGCATGGCAGAGTTCCAAGACAAAAACTACTGCTGAGCAAAAAGAACATTAAGGCTCGTCTCAGTTTTGCCAGAAAACATCTTGATGAGCCCCAAGACTTTTGGGAAAATACTCTGTGGACTGATGAGACAAAAGTTGAACTTTTTTGAAGGTGTGTGTCCCATTACATCTGGCATAAAAGTAACACCGCATTTCAGAAAAAGAACATCATACCAACAGTAAAATATGGTGGTGGTAGTGTCATGGTCTGGGGCTGTTTTGCTGCTTCAGGACCTGGAAGACTTGCTGTGATAACTGGAACCATGAATTCTGCGGTCTACCAAAAAGTCCTGAAGGAGAATGTCCGGCCATCTGTTCGTGACCTCAAGCTGAAACGAACTTGGGTTCTGCTGCAGGACAATGATCCAAAACACACCAGCAAGTCCACCTCTGAATGGCTGAAGAAGAACAAAATGAGTTTGGAGTGGCCTAGTCAATGTCCTGACCTGAATCCTATTGAGATGCAGTGGCATAAGCCTAAAAAGGCAGTTCATGCTCGAAAACTCTCCAATGTGGCTGAATTACAACAATTCTGCAAAGATGAGTGGGCCAAAATTCCTCCACAGCGCTGTAAAAGACTCATTGCAAGTTATCGCAAACGCTTGATTGCAGTTGGTGCTGTTAAGGGTGGCCCAACCAGTTATTAGGTTTAGGGGGCAATCACTCTTTCACACAGGGCCATGTAGGTTTGAATTTTGTTTTCCCTTAATAACAACCTTCATTTAAAAACTGCATTTTGTGTTTACTTGTGTTATCTTTGACTAATATTTATATTTGTTTGATGATCTGAAACATTTAAGTATAACAAACATGCAAAAAATAAGAACTCAGGGGCAAATACTTTTTCACACCACTGTAGATGATCCCTCTAATTCACTGCAAAATCTTATAACCTAGTGCAACATGTCACAGTCCCCACACATATCTGTGGACACACCCTCGATTGATTAAATGTGGCCTAACTCTCAACTCGATGCATATGTCTGATTTGTCTCTGATCATAAATGTATACCTTTTGACACGGTTCTACAGTCAGTATTGACTTCTCAGAGAAAAACTGTACATTTTTGCATTTTTAATGAGCACTCTGCAGATAGGTTTTCAGCTCTCTTCTCTGATTTGTGCATAACTACTCTTAAGTTTTTCGATATTAATGACTCTATTAACCGGTTTAATGAATGGTGCCCCCTAGCTCTTAACCCTGTTGCTCCAATTAAGACCAGACTAGCCCCAGTTGTCAATCCGTCCCCTTGGATAAATGATTCCATTCAAAGCCATAGAAGAGATTACAGACAGGCTGAGTGTAAATGGATAAAGACAAACCTCCAAGTTCACTATCTCCACATGAAGGAGCTACTAAGTATGCTCAATCAACTCATAAAAGCAAGAGCAGAATATTTCTCTAATCTAACCCTAGACTTTTGTTCAACACTATTAACCAACTTCTGAATCCTGCCATGCCACCTCCTTTGACGACTGCGATACGTTTCTAAATTTCTTTGTTGGCAAGATCAGTGGTCTCAGATCACATTTCAACCATGACATTTATCACTCTGATCAAGTCACCTGCCCTGTTCTGCTGTCTGAGTTCAGCCCTATTTCCATCCAAGATCTCTCTGATATAGATTCTCATACGCGTCCATTATCCTGCCCTACTGATATATAATCCCTACTAAATTTCTTACTAATGAGGTATACCTGACTATTTCAAGACAGCCAGTGTCTTCCCCCTCCTCAAAAAACCCTCCCCAGATACCACTGTTTGAGCTAACTACAGTCCCGTATCCAAATTTCCTTTCATTTCTAAAGTTCTGGAAAAAGTTGTTATGTCGAGGGACATAATATCTTTGATAAATTTCTATTTCAAAAATTGAGCTTCTGTCAAAACACAGCATTGGAACAGCACTGCTTAGAGTCATGAATGATATTCTCATGCGTGCAGATAAAGGGGAATATTCAGTGTTAATTTTACTCAACCTATCGGCTGCCTTAGACACCATTGATCATGCCATTTTAACTGATAGATTACTAAACTGGATTGGTATCTCTGGAACTGCAAAATGGTTTTCCTCATACTCTTCACTGTTAACAGTAACAATTACATGTCTTTCTCCTCTCCTCTGGGTTGATCCTTGGACCTATTCTGTTTTCATTGTATATGCTACTTCTGGGTCATCTGCTTAACTCCTTCAGTGGTGTATCTTACCATTGCTATGTCAATGACACACAACTTTACTTCTCAGTTAAACCCAATAACTTTACCACCCTTCATGACTGCCTAACTTCTGTTACAAATTGAATGTCTCATAATTTCCTCCATCTCAATTCTGACAAAACTGAGGTCCTTGTGAATGGCCCTGATTACTTTACTAAGGAGGTCAGTCACTATATTGGCCCCCTCACTTACAACATCAAGACCGCCTCCAAGAATCTTGGTATTCTTTTTGACCAACATTTGAACTTTGAACCCCATATTACTAAGCTCATTCAGTCTTGTTTCTTTCATTTGAGAAATACTACAAAAATCAAACCTATATTATCAGCCAAAAACATGGAATTTCTAGTACATACCCTAATCTTTTCTTGTTTAGACTTGTTTAGGTTGGTTTGAAAGAGGAGTCAAAGAAGCTATTTTTGTGAAAAATGAAAACCCCTCTTTGAACAGAAATGGTTGTCTGAGATTCAACTTGCCATCCGTTTATCACAGTGTATTAACACCATGGTCAAGCCAATCATATGCTAATCAGGTACTTAACAGTGATGAGGAAGGTGCAGCCAGAAAACAATAGGCCTGATTACTGGGCCATCATGGAAACAAAAGAAGGTCAGTTTCAGGTGAAACTAGGTAGGGTAAACAGCAGACACTCGGGAAGACTCCTCCATGAGGGCAGGGCCTAAGCAACACAGAGTAGCTTAAATTTCTGAGTTCTCAGACCATTTTCACAATTGAGAATGACTTCCGGATGGGAGCCGAAACGTCTTGATTCTGAAAACAGACTGAAACCTTTTCTACGATGTTTAGACTACTGTAACTCCCTCTTTTCTTGCATTACTCGGTCCTCTCTAGCCTGTCTTCAGTTAGTGTAAAATGCAGCAGCGAGACTATTAACAAAAACTAGTCATCTGTCCCACTGTTACGGACAGAGAGGCAGGAGACACCGATATCGAGATAAATGGCTCTTTATTTGGTTATAGATGGTGAAGACATGTGTGCAGGTATGGAGATGGGGAAGTCCGCTGGAGGGACGACTTGATGGTGTGGAGATCACTGGAGAGGGAGATCACCGGAGAAGGACAGTTGGGAATATGCAGAGTCGCATGGGGAGTCCTTGTACCAAACGAGGTCAGACAACTGGCTGAGGTGAGCTGGGCTTTATATCCTGGCTGTGATTAGGCGCTGATGGGGAGCAGGAGTGAGATAGGGAGCAGGTGTGTTTCATTAGCAGACGGTGGAGCCTGGCGTATCCATGACACACACATCACCCCAGGTCTTGCATCCCTTCATTGGCTTCCAGTAAATCGATTTCAACATCTTACTAATCACATACAAGGCGTATTCGAGCTCTTGGCCACTCCGATCATCTGATCATGGCCTTTTATCTGTCCCCTGTTCATAAATCCATAAGTTCTTTTAAATCCAAAGGTGACCACACTTTTTCGATTGCAGCTCCTAAACTCTAGAACAGCCTTCACCATTCCATAAGATCTGAACTACTCATTTCTATAGGTTAGCCTTTTTATAAATACTCTCTGTTTGCCTTTAGTTTTGTTTATTTTTGTCTTATGCTTTAATATCTGTCTATGTATCATGTATTTGTATCTATGTATGTGTATTTCTATGTGTATTTTATCCTATATGTGAAGCACTTTGTAACTGTGTGTTTTAAAAAGTGCTATATAAATAAAATTATTATTATAAAATGATGTTGGGATGTTTCTACCCAGAGACAGTCAAGTCCCCCTGTTTATCAGTTATATTACTCAAATTTCTCCAGTTACTTCAATTTCTGCTGTAAGTCATTTTCTGACCCTTTACTAGTGATAGATGATGCTCCCAGATTAATAATATTTTCACATAACGCTGCTGTGATTAGATCGAATTTAAGAGAACTATCCTTGATTTACTGATGAATGTATTTGGTTAAATGTTTTAAAGAGGCCCATTCCAGTCGTGTTTTGTGGGACCAGTACAGCTTGGCTGATTATTCCAGTAGGAGGCACATCCTTAGGAATATTCACTTTTCAAATCCTGCATTCTTCACTGCTAATATATTCCTTGCTGTAAATACCTTGAGGAGTAGCAACGCTGCCGCTGATAAATAATGCACCACTGATAAATGAAGCAGTGTACGGTTTAGTGTGTGTGCGTGTGTGTAAGAGCATGTGAACCCTCATTTTAAAAGAATGTGTGCAAATGCTGTCATTCCACTTTGTTTGACGGGTTGTGTGTGTTGTGTGTTTTTTGTCAGTGTGCTGCTATGATAATAACACACCATATGTTTCTTGCTGTACCAACGTCTCACAACCAGCAGTCTTGTAAGGTTCTCTCCCATGACAGAACAGCTGTAGAAATTACACACATGCATACACACACTCTAGCACTGGTTTGTGCACTAACCCACATTTCTGTACAAGCATTTACAGATTGTCTTTCTCTGCGCACATTCTTGGATTTGATTGGAAAACATGCAGACATCATAAAAGATGAAGAGATGTATAAAGACATTATTTTAGTGTTGTGGGTGTTTTTACAAATGCTGTGACAGAAGCAGCTTTGTTCACATACATGCCTGTGTGTGTACCTGGAGGATTAAAACATTTCCACAAGGGGGAAAATCATGGCTGAATCATCCCTGGCCGACACAAGAATATCTTCTTTGAGAACTCCAATTTCGCAAAAACTAAACATGTCGTCACTAGAGGTGGTTACTAATGTTGAGATCAAAGCATAGAAAGCTGCACTGGCGCCATCATTGATTTAGTTTCTAATAGAATTTTTCATTATTGTTGCTATTTGTTCAGTTTGTGGCTGATGTTACTTTACATCCTATAGTGCAGTCACCGCTCAAGTTTATAATTGCATCTTGCAGTTACATATAGCATTACTTTCACACAACCGACTATCCAACAGGATATGCAGAGTAGCTATCATGTGCGTAGTGCATAGTTAAAATTAATGTATTAGCGCTCTATACCCTGATTAGTTTTGTTCTCGCTTTACACAATATCAACTCCTGGAAACTAAGGTTTGTTTAAGGTTAGGGAAAGATTGTGGTAATGTTTAATAAAAAGGCAAACATTAATACCAGGTCTGTGACAGGGTGCAAACTCTGGTCTCTTGCATCACTCCAACCTCCACACGCTTACTTTCTACCTCGCAATATAAAGGACACACTGCTTTCTGCTTTGGCACTGAATGTTGGCATTAGATGCAAATCATGAGGTGTGGACTCTTCCACTATGGACCAGATTCCTAGGGATACGGGGCTGAGTATCAGATAATAAATAGGTTAACACAGTAGGAATTAATACAATGTACACCATCAGAATCTACTAAATTTCTTCTTTTACCGTTGAACCATGGAACATGCAAGTATTACTGGACTTCCTGGTAGCAAACCCAATTACTAATGTTGCTTTTAACTTTTATCTTTTAACTCTTTTGATGTTGTCTTTTGCTACATCTTTGTCATGTTTGTTTACAGTGGCAAAGAGAGTGGAACCAATGTTCACTGGAGGGTACAGTGAGATGGCGAGCGAGATGGGAAGCCAGAGGCAGCCAGCCTCACAAATAATACCAAAATAATAAACACGCTGAGTAAATCAGAGAGGCCATGCTGGCAGAGACATCTGCATCTGAGACATCACTGCAGCCTGATTTAAGATTCACAATTTCCAACACATTAGCTGGAACTGCAAACGTGTGCCATGTTGCCATTCAAACACATCAAATTTTTTTTGAAAGACAATATATCAGGTATCTAAAATAACATTTAGGATATTTTATTACTGGCATTTAACAAAATAGTACATATGTTGGGAGAAACAAAAACCAAACAACTTGAATGTTTCATCAACTCTCTCTTATGACTGACATTTTTCTTTGTACGATACAGTATTGCTGAGCAAGAGACTTTGTACGATACAGTATTGCTGAGCAAGAGAGCACCCACTGACTATAGACCTGTGCCCCCCACCCCCCTCTGATGAAGTGCTTTGAGAAACTGGTTCTGCAGAACATAAAGAACAACATCCCAGCCCCACCAGTTTGCTTTCAGAACCAACAGATCCACTGAGAATGCCATCTCCACTGCCCTCCTCCACTCTTCACACACCTTGAGAACAACACCTACATCAAAATGTTGTTTGTGTTGAATGCTGAGCTGAAATCAACAATTTCCCCCATGAAACTGATTGGAAAACATAGCACTCTGGGCTTGAGTACCACACTCTGTAATTGGATATTGGACTTCCTTACAAACAGACCTCAGACAGTTCAGATTGGTGGTCACACCTCCTCCACTTTAGTACTCAACACCGGAGCCCCTCAGGGCTGTGTGCTCAGCCCCCTCCTGTTCACGCTGTACGCCCATGATTGCAACCCCCGACATGGAGACAACTCTGTTGTGAAGTTTGCGGATGACACCACCATCATCAGCCGGATTTCAAACAACAATGAGACTTAATATCGGGAGGAAATCAACAATCTTACAGAGTGGTGCACAGAGAACAACCTACTGCTCAATGTCAAGGAGCTGATTGTAGATTTTATAAAAAGGAGGCAAAGACACACACCCCTCTCTACATCAGTGGAGCTGAGGTGGAGCAGGTGAATAATTTAAAGTTCCTGAGAATCAGCATCACTGAGAATCTGACATGGTCCTCTCACATCTCCACCCTGGTCAAGAACTCAGAAACAGCTGTATTTCGTAAGGAAACTTAAGAAGGCAAAATTCCCGTGCCAAGTTCTTATTAACCTTTACAGAGGACCAATAGAAAGCATCCTGACTGGAAACATCACAAACTGGCATGGGATGTGCACGGCCCAGGACAGGAGTGCTCTGCAGTGGGTGATTAAAACCACTCCGAAGATCATTGGTACCAACCTACCAAGCATCAGTGATATCGGTGAGGTGAGGTGGCTGCACAGAGCCCAAAGGACAGTACCCACCCCAGCCACAGCCTGTTCACCCTGCTGCCTTCTGGAATGAGATACAGAAGTATCCGCTGCTGTACCACTACAGCGCAGCTTCTTCCCTCAGGCTGTGAGACTACTTAATTCATCCTCAGCACTCCACCATGTAAAATAGTTTTTATTTCTATGACTTATTATATATTCACTAATCTACTATATACAGTTTTTGTACATAACATTTGTTTTTGAGTAGCATAAAGGGAACTACAATCAAAATCTCATTATAAAACCCTTTGTTGTAAAATGAACGAATAAATCTATTTTGTATGTTTGTGTGTGTATCCCTGTACTGATGTGAATTTACATCCTGTTGAATGAGCACATTTTGGCTGTAAGGACACTTGTGAGTGAAGGGTCCTTGTGAAGATTGAAGTACAACGATGGATGTGTGTGTTCATGCAACAATGTGTCCTATGCACTTACATCTATGTCATTATATGTGTTTGCAGATGTTTGCTTTTTTGTGTGTGATCATATGAGGCACTTCCGTGTGAAAGGCCATGGAGTATCCATGGCTACAGAGAGCCAGCAGACAGATGCTCATAAAAAGGTGTGACACTATATAAACCCCTCTTCACCCTTCACTCTCTCTGTAGCTCTGTCTCCCATCTTATCCTTCCCCTCATTTCATTCTTACTTGAACACTGAGCCTGCTTGATTGACCTTCTATCCGAGAGGGTTTGTTAATAACACGTCGAATGAGAAACTGTAATTTAGTCAATATTTAGGCTTACCTTATCTGTTAATGCAACAACAAAAAGGGGTACTCCAGCATTTTAGTGTTGCACTTCCATAGAAATGGGGGACTTGCGAGACAGATTTTTTTTAAAAATGGTCAAAATTGGTGCAGCAGAAGCTGAGATGATATGACTTTTAGTCACTAGTATCGGCCCAGAAACACTTGTATCGGCCCAAAAACACTCCCTTCCTAGTAAACACTCACATCTTTCAAGCTCCACGGCCCAAATTTGTAACATGTTTTCTGTCAAAATATGTAGTCCTCAAACCAAGATTACTTAAATGGTCACTATCATGTCATCAACAGAAAAATTAAGCATTGTTCATTTATTCAAAAGTTTAAAGCAATCTATGTTTATGTTTTCCTGACAAGCAACCTTTGCAGGTGTGTGAGTCTTAGGTTTGAGGTCAGGGTGGATGATTGGGCATATAAAGCATGTGACTTTGAAACCAGAGACATAATTCATGTCCTGTCTCCTTCCAATAGTGACCATTTGTTTCTCCTTGTAATCTTTCCCGAACCTTAACCATGACCATGCTCTTGCCCTAATCATAAACAATGTTGGGCAAGTTACTTGAAAGATGAAATTAAATACTCATTACATATTGTCTATTGAAAAATTAATCACATTACTTTACAAATTAATGAACAGCATTGTAATGAGTAAACACCTCCAAAGCATCCATACCCTTAACATGTGTAGAAATAGAAAACAAGACACCTTACAGTTTGGAGGTATTTACTGACCATCGACAGCTAGCTTAGCCCTGCTGACTGCACACAGCACTTCAGAAGTCGGTCCTCATAGGGGAACCTGCAGGGTTCACACATCCTCCAATTCAGGCCTATGTTTGTTTTGGCCATCATTTCTATCAGTTATGATAACGTACTCATGAAAGTAATTGCAAAATCAGGGAGGACAGCAACATTTCTACAACTACTTTAAGTTCAATAGAGCAAGAAACTAGCAGACAGATGATGGGGCAGGTTGAAAACAAACCAAGTTTAGCCAAGTTATCCAAACCTAGACTTATTTTTAAAACCAATTCCATAGGAAAACTTGGTTTGGCTAATCTTGTTTACAACCTGTCTGATCATCTGAGTTTGTTTGCTTGTGTTTCTTGCCCCGTCTGACTTAGTGTTGTTGGGGTGTAATAACTGGTGTTCCCAGCAATTAACTGTAAAACATGTTGGCATTATGCAAAGAATGATGGCCAAAACTATAAAAATAAAACTCAGGTGGTAATAACCAGAATGATTCTTTAGCCAGACCTAAATAGAGGTGGAAAATCAGGAAACATTGTCATATTGTCATATTTAGAACTGTCATACAGCTTGTTTGGGATGATACTGATAAACTACCTATTTTGTCATTTCGGTATAATGGCTAGTTTTGATTTGAGCATCATAAAATAAGCCATTGTTATTGTCACATTGTCATTAGTTGGTGTATACAGTAATAGTATTACCAAGTGCATTACCTTGCGTTTGGCTTTGAATAAAAGCAGGAACATAACCATTAACTGAAACTAAGAAATAATAACCAGTTTCCTTGTATTAATCAATTCTTTCAAGACTGTGTTTTTAGGCTCAGGAAGCTGATCATGCACTTCAACTCAAGGTGATGGAAGCAGAGGTAATGCATTATATATGCATATATATTTTTTGCAACATTACAAAAAGTTTTCATATTCACATCACAGTTGGATAGAAAAGCATATGACCCTTGCTTTCCTTTTTCTTGCTCTTATGTAAGACATACACTGCATTGTTTAATTTGAACTGATGTAAACAGTATAGAATTTGTTTTTGTCATCTAGCCACTTGTACATTTCTCTCAAAATCCTGAGCATCTTCATCCGTTTGCATGGGTGTTGTTTTTCTCTAATGCTCGTAGCCTTTTTTCCATTCTGTCATTAGTATCCTCTTCACATGTATGTATTGTAATTGTCTGTCTTATCTCTCCATCCGCACATACTGTAATGTATGCTATACATTAGCCCCTCTTGACTCAGTCAAGCTTCTCACTCCTAGCTGACTTATAATTTGGCTTGTGGAAACAAGTGTCAAATTGACCATATTATGAGATCAGGAAGATACTTATATGTATTTACACACACTTAAGACATTAACTAGAGTGACATTACCCAGTCCTGCGGCCCTCACCCCACTAAAGCTCTTCAAGTAAATTTTTTCAGTGGAACATGTTTAATGTCCTCCAGCACATTGGATTTGAGAGAAGCAATGACTGTGAGTCTAATTTGTTTCAGCTTTAATTTGAGGCTGTTTACATTCACAGATGAACTGAATCCTACACTGTTCAGCTAATAAAGACGTTGAAACACATTTAAAGCTTTCAACTTGTGTTTGTGGGTCAGCACTTTAACCTAATTTAACCTTAATTTCAAATCCAATGTGCTGCAGTATAGTGCAAAAACAATGGAAAACGTCACTGTCTAAACGTATATGGACTGCACTGCATAATCTTCAGTGGTGTTTAATACATGCATTAACTACCCAAACTGAAAGCTGATTGGCTTGTATTTTATTTCTCTAATTAGTTCAATCAACTCCTTTGTGACAGTCTGAACAATGAATGAACATTATAAGCTCCACAAAGAAAGGGTTTCTTGCAGGGCTATTGTGCCGCATTATGTTGAATGTTGTCCTCTGTTATTTTACACATCATTTGTATATAAATCAATCAGTTTGTTAAGTCTTTGTGAAAGCACACTAAAAACAGGACCAGATCAATGCAGAAATGTAAAGTGACCAAATTTATGAGCTCGCACATGGGAGAAGTTTACCATCAGGGCTTTCTGCCTTTCTTTTTTCCTAAACCTAACCAAGTAGTTTTGGTACCTAAACCTAACCAAGTACTAAGGCTTCTGGAAGAAAGCCCTGAGGGCAGACTTCTCCCAAGTGGCACCTGGGATGGTATCAGCCCACATGAAAATTGGATTGGCCACCTTGGTGCCATGCCTACTGACTCTAGTTAATACTGTAGGTTAGCTGGTTGTTGTGAAAGCAGAATTACAAATAGGGTGGTTGTCTTCTTTGTGTCAGAGCCACGAAAATGGTGTCAAATAGCTGATAAGACTGACACAGCTGTACAGACTTTTGTAAGTTTTGTAAGAAATAACTTTTAAATGGGCATATTTTTGATCAACCGAAAAAGGATAACTTAACTGCTTCTAGCAACCGCTACTGCAACGTTTGACTGCATACTTGCATGTTAACACACCTGCACATGACAAGAACCTGCATGACCTAATGTTTGTGATGCAAACTGAGGTAAGCTATTTTGTTATCAGTTGTTGCTTGAAATGTTGGTGAGCAACAGTAATGTCACCTTGTCCTAAGTGAGCTTCGTTTGGCTCACTGACAGCAGGTCTCATACTGTGGGATGCGAGCGATTTGCTTCTCAAGTCATTGTAGTTGACAGCATATGATGCCAGTCAATAGAGCCGTACCTATTGTTTTTTATGCAAAATCCCACACCGGTGGCTCCTTGAAGCATGTTAACTCTCCAGAAGACCAAAAGCAAGCACACAGTTTTATCACATTCACTCCCCTGTTCAGCACAAATCAGCACTGTAACTTCTGTCTGTATGATGCGTGCTACTAGCATGATTAAACGCTATGGCATGCAGTCAGTGGAGTTTCACTGCTTAAATTAAAATCCATAATTAAATCCAAAATTAACACAATTGACGAAATAATGAAAATCACAAACTCTTAAAAAACTCATCTCAAAACTTTATAAATTTATATCCATCTCAGATTCTTCCATAACAATCCCAACTACAAAATGGGAAAATGATTTAGCTCTCTCTCCCAACCCTAATTTCTGGACTCAAATCAGCAAAAACATCTTCTTCATGATCACTAACACAAATTTGCAACTTATACCATATAAAACTATCCACAGAACCCACATTACCCAAAGTAAAATGTTTTATAATGGTATTGACTGACACAGACATCTGTTCACAATGCACTTTGGGTAGCACAGACAATTACTTTCATGCCACTTGGACCTGTCAACCAGTTCACTCCCTTTGGACAACAGTTACTGAGAAACTCTCCACTATCATGGGCTGCAGAATTCCATTGTCCCCATCACTCTGCCTGCTGGGAGAAATCTCACAAGTTGCCCTCCCAATTCAATACAGACACCCTTTACTGATATCTCTAACTATGGCTAAGCTTTCAAAACTGGAAAACTAAAACATCTTCTCATATCTCTCACTGGTTCAACCTACTTACAGAACACATTTCAATACAGAGAATAACAGCTTACAGAAAAAAAACATACCAGTCTTTAATGAAACATGGAATACATTTTTAAACCATCTAAACTCAAAATAGACCTCACCCAAAAACCAATGCCGTGTATATGACTACATGACCACAGGTCCCAACCATGATAACCACCTTCTAAATATCACACACAGCACATTTATTATTTACTTCTTTATTTATTCTCTCCTTGTAAGCACAATACATCAGTATTTATTTATTAGTAGTATCATATTGCTTTGTCTTTGCTTGGCTGCCTGTCTACATATACACACATCAATTATTTTCATTATTATTATTATTATTACTGCTGATGTTGTTGATGATATTGTTATTGTTGATGGATTTATTTGTTTTTATCAACAGAATTATTATTATTAAAAAAAGGCAGAACAAAACAAAAAGAAAATAAATACACATACCCATGGCACATTGTATTTATACTCACACACACACCCAAAACAAAACTCACACACACATCCTGTTTTGGTTTTACAAAATTATTATTACTTATATTATATTTACTGTTAAACAATAGCGATGGGGTGTTGGACCGGAATGGGTTGGCTGCCCTCTGGCGTCACTCCTAATTGCTGTATAATTGTAATTATTATGATGGTTATTATTATATTATACTGTATTGTATATGGTGACTATTGTATTATTATCATATTATTTTATTATATTATTACAAAGATATTGCCATTGCATCATAATTTATTGTCACTATAACATTAACACTATGTCCCTCCCCGCACACATGCCTTATTCTACACACTAACCTGTCCAGGATACACTGCCTCTCATACATCCAAACATGCACACACACACACACACACACACACACACACACACACACACACACACACACACACTACCAACACATACCCAATTTAATCTAACCTAATCTCTACTTACTCCCTCTCATCATATCATTACACTCATCATTGTAGCTGCTTTGTTATTTTCTGTATGTCTGTCCAGTATGTCTATTATGTTTATGTCACATTTTTGTCACACTCTATTTCACCAATAAGAAATTTAAAATAAAAACAAGTGGAGTTTCACTGCTAGCAACCCCCGCAGTTGCATAGCTGATTGTCCTGTTAGCTAACAATCACAAACTGTGAACTAAATCAAACAGATGCAGTGCCACACCTGCCCCCCAAATAACCTGGTCTGGACTCATCCTGCATTATAAAGTTCTTCATCACATGAGCTCACCCTCCCTCTCTCTCTCTCTCTGACACACACTTGTTCCTACGCTCTTTTACATTGAGGTATATTCAATTGCTTCTCGAGTGTTTTTTGAGGATATCCATAGTGTGCTGTGTATAATGGCTTGTCTCCCATCCATTATGTTAAGGCCTAACTAGATCAAAATGCATTATGGTTGGAGAATCAACCTGTAAATGCTACAAGTGCTCTGCTTTCACCCAGAAAGAATCTGTATTCCCGCATGTCAGACACAATTACATCAGAGAGCAGTATGGAGGAGTGGGTAGGTGAGAGAGGAAACAGAGAAATAAAGGAATGGAGGATGAAAGAGGAATACACCCATCCTTTTCAATTTTACCATCATTAACACATCTACCTGTGACACATCATTTCAGCAAGAGTTGTCTAGTGAATGTACACCAAAGACTAGGTGCTGGTCATGCCAATGACATGAAGGGCCATGTTGAGATATTTCAATCAAGAGATCAGTTTCAGAGATCACTCAGTGCATTTAAAACATATTACAAACATATTTCATAGAGAGACACTGGCCCAGTTCCAGCATCCCTCCTAAGCCCTAAGCACTGAACCCTCAAATAAATTTTGTGACAACACCTGTGTCATCACCCTTAGTGCCCAAGTGCAGGAGGGTGTAAGGTCTCCAAACTCTGTGTGAGGAATGGGACAGCACTTTCACAATGGGAAATCCTGTTACCTGGATCTGGAGAGAGGTGTTTATGTGGACAGTAAAGTGTGATGCTGATATTTCATACCATGTGTTTTGTGGAATTCAACTTTCACCGCCACATTTCTTCTTTTCTACAAATTATACATCTGCTTCAACAGCACCTGTGGAGGCTTTAAAGATGCTGGTTACTTGAGCCTCAGGGCTGATGACAACTCATCAAGATGAGCCACGAGAGTTGAGGCAGAAAGAACGTGACTAAATGAGGAGGTTAGTGCTAATAATAAAGATACATTTTACATTTTAGCTTTAAGGTAGGTTGGGGTTTGTTTGATTGCAGCTTTTACAAACAGCTGAGGAAAATCCTACCATTACACTACATAGGAGTGTGTTAGGGTAACTGAGGTTGTGTTTTGTTATATGAAAGGAAACTATTGTGAGAGCTGGTGAGGTGTAAGGAGGTGTAAAGCGAAGGAATTTAAATTAGCCCTGAAGAAGCAGGTTGCATAGCAATGACAGTTTAACCCTGGCCTTGCAAGGACAACAAATGTGATATCAATGTCAGAGTCAATTTTGTATGGAGGTAGAGGTTGAGGAAGATGGAATGAGGGAGGTGAAGGAGAAGTAGTAGTAAAAGGAATTCATATAGCATTAGCCCTATCTAGTTTACCTTGCTAGAAGATGACAAAAACAAATTGTTTCTGATTCACGCCTCTCTTCCCATCTGCTCTCTTCCCCATTCCTCCTCCTAATTCCACCAGATTCTCTCTCTACTCCTATTTTTCCCTCCTTCGCTTATCGGAAGGCACTTTATTGGAGGAGTCATTTTAATGGAGGCAGGGATTCTCCATTTCTCTTTTCATTTTTCCTGGTTCTTTTTATTTATCTTCATCTGTTCATCTCTTCACTCTTAAGTCTGTCATTTTCCTTCCCCTTCTCCCCTTACCCTTGGTTTCCACCCATCCTCTTATCTCCTCCTCCCCCTCCTCTTGATGTAAATGTAGCTGTACTTATTCCCTTGTTTTTTTTTAAGGTAAAGTGAACTGTTTTGCTAATAGCAGGCCTTGCGCATACCTGATCACAATGTAAAGCTGCATCAGTCACTGCGCTGTAAACCAGTAAACTAAAAGCCTTCTTATACTGCATTTCAGACAACTCTTAAAGTGAATAATTGTTTTAAAGTTGAACTCACATTTTACACAACAAGATCAGTTGTCCTTCTTTTCACAAAATCTGAGCAGACCGTGGTCTCTAACGTCAGTCCCAGCTGTTGATTGAAAAAGCCAGTTTTAATTTTAAATAAATTCACCTGACTCAGTTGACACAGAGAAAAAATTGTCATGTTTTGAACTAAGTAATATAATGAAATTAAAGTCCTTTGAATCAGAAATAGCATGAATTCACAGGTCCCAGCTGCTTTCTACCCCTTGGGCTAGGATTGCTGGATTTGGCCAGACCCTGAGATAAATAATCCATTACCACTTGAAAGAGCAAGAAAAGAACAGTGCCAAGTCCCTATTGCTTTAGACCCTAATTAGAGCATAATTATGGAAATGAAGGCGCTGTAATTTAGAGGGCTACCTAACATTGCCTGAGTTTGTATCTGTACTTCCATTCTTTGAATATCTGTGCATTCTAAGGCAGGAATAATGGCATGGTTAATTGAGGCAGACAAACTTGGACCGTGAGAGATAATGATCTCATCAGTCTCTTTCAGCACTTTGATGGCTGATAGGTAACTGAATTGTAATTTGACTCAGTTTTGGACCAGCTGGATAATGTGATGATTTTCCTTCATAACTTGTCAGCAAATCACTACAGATGACAAAAAAACTAAAGATAATTTCTATTTTGACACAACAAATTTGCTATTATCTGATCTCTACATACCTAATCAGATACCGTAATGATATACTTTCTAGTGATTTCCCTAATTTAAAAACTCTTTTGTGTGATTCTGTGTGGCCAACCCCAACTGTTTGGCCGATGACCTGCAAACCTGCCACGGTATGAGGATTTCTAATTTCTAGTAAGCCTGACACATCATTCTTGCAGTACAATGTGTTACTGGATTACCATAAAGATAAGATCTTACTTATTATTTGTTTGTAAAAATAAGTCAGACATGGACAAGATGGAAATACAATTACAAAAACAAAACAAAAAAACATTGACTTAGACATATGTAAAACAAAATATGTAAAACTAGTTTACAGCTATTATCTGTACAGCTGGTACGTTGCATATTTGTGCAAACAACGCAAGGCAAACATTAGCTTCACCTTTAGTTGGTGAGAGACACAATAGAAGAGGTGTGTAAAGTATAACTATAGCCTTCTAGTAATTTGAGAAAGTAGTATTTTAAAATGTTAGAAAATAAACTTCCAATGTTAGACTAAGCTTGTGTTGGCACAGCACTTCCCAAAATTAATCACCTGTAGAAGACACTCTTTTCTTGTGTCTTTAGCCATTGTAGCTAACACAGCTCCTGCTAACTATCTTCATGACCCTACTCACAAGTAAAACGACAGCACTGGTAATTTATTCAAACACTCGACTGTGATGGACAATGATTGTTGACCCTAATTCCTGTATATATAAGTATTTTGATTTAGTTTCTGTCTGCATCTGTTTATTAACCTAATTAACTTAAACCAATGCTGAGCTCAGTGCACGGTGGGTAACACAAGAAGAGAACCACGTGATGAGTCGAGTGTCAGCAGAAAGTGAGTCGTATTCACTAGGGTCCAGGTAAGGCCTGCATCCAGTTCTTGTTTATTGGCATGTGGCCTGCTAGTAGCTGGTAAAGCCATAAGGCTTAGTGGTAATTAAATCCCCTAGACCTAACAACAAAACATTTTACCAATACTACCTGTGCCATGACAACACCAACAGTCAATATTGGTTTAACTGGACTGCAGGAGAGGAGTGAGCTTACCAGACCTCTGTAGCCCATTCATCATCTCTGTTTGAGGCTAGTGGCTCGAGGCTGCATTAGCTGTTACTAGTATAACACACCCAGAATATCCAACTGAAACATGTTGATGGTCTAGTTGCGTTGTGGGTAATGTAGGTAAGTTTAGACAAGGAAGAAGAATGCATGGAATAAAAAAAGACGATAACTGGTTCTGCTGCATATAGTTTTTTTTTAACTGTCCATCATCACATTAGAGTGCATTTCAACCATGTGGATACAATCCAAAAATTGCAAGAATCATGCAAGTACATTGACTTAATCAAATATGCTAAACTGCTTTAAGTGCTACATTTATAAAAAAATAAGAGATACAGGTTGTTATTTTAAATAAATTTTTATGGGCCAAGGTGCAATCTGAACAGATGAGTTTTTAGTCTGCGACGGAAGATGTGTAGATTTTCTGCTGTCCTGATGTCAATGGGGAGCTCGTTCCACTATTGTGGAGCCTGGACTGCAAACAGTCATGATTTTGTTGGGAACCCCCGTGGTGAGGGAGTAGCAAGCCGATTGGCAGTAGCAGAATGTAGTGGACGGGCTGGGGTGTATGGTTTGACCATGTCCTGGCTGTAGGATGGGCCTGAGCCATATCACGGTAGGCAAGTATCAGTATCTTGAATTGGATTCGAGCAGCCGCCGGTCGCTAGTGCATGGTGTGGAGGAGAGGTGTAGTGTGGGAGAACTTCGGTAGGTTGAATACCAGCCGATTTGCTGCATTCTGGATGAGCTGCAGAGGTCAGATGGAGGCAGGCACACCAGCCAGGAGTGAGTTGCAGTAGTCAAGGCGTGAGATGACAAGGGCCTGGACCAGAACCTGTGCTGCCTCCAGATTTTCATTCATCCCCTTCTGCTTTTTCTTTCCTCTCTAAAATTCTTCTTTTTCATCTTTGTGTATTCCTATTTTTCACCTCCTCTCACCTCCATTTTCCTTCCCTCCCATACCCTTGTCCCTCAACTCTTCTCTCCTGACGATATAGATTCATTACAATTTGATGATATCAGATGATTGCTCTCTCCCAGCTGGAACAATAGGTTTGCCCTCCCTTCCAATTCCCCCGGGCCCTGACTGACTAAGCTATGTGACTGCTGCTTCCCCCATCCCTTCTTCTTCTTCTTAACCTCCTCCTTTACCCTACCTGTCATCTCACACACCTTTCTTCTTCTCTACTTTCCTTATCTTATCTTCTTTTCTAGAGCACTGATTTGTGAAACCAACATCAATATTTGAGAGTAGAAACAAATCAAATATTGATAGATCTACCAATATTCCTGTTTTTACATAACACTTACTAAACAAACTTTGAGGACCCTCAAAATGGTTCTGCAAGAGTCGTGATAAAGACATGTATCAAGGTGGGATATTTAACAGTTGAACAATGAATTATTATCAGAGATGACAGTTACTGTAAATATATGACAATGAATTATAAACAGTAAACTTCACTGCAAATTAAATATGAATACAACACACATATTTTAAACCTATACTAATAAAAAATAATGGTCCAACATTCATAAAAATTCGGCCTATAAAACATTTATGCATGGCAGTTTCTATTTGTCTTTCATTCCCATGCTTCCCATAGAAAGGCTTAGGGAAGTAACTGTGTGCATTTGCCAAACCAACCAGTCCTCATTCTTGAGAATTTTTTTCTTGTAAAATCAAAACATACAGTTTGAAAAACTTCAGATGAAGCATAAATCCCACTTTTAAAACACCAACAATCATAGTTGGAGTTGGTGCTTCCCCACATCAACTAAAAGAGGTAATACACCCATTCTGACTTGTGGCACCAGAAAGAAGCAAATAAGATGCCACACAGGTGAGAGTTATGCTTGATTGGATTTTTTTAGTTGGTCTGTTTTGCCCACCATTTTAGACCACACTGAATGAACAGCCATTGGATGGATTTCCATAAAATTAGACATTCATGGTTCCCAAACAGTGCTTCCTCATGACTAATGTACCTAATGAAACTGACTTTTCCTCTAGCACCACCAGCAGGTTGGCATTTGTTTCTTTCTCCTCTTTCCTCTTCACCTTTTTTGTCCTCTTGCATTCATTATTTTCACTTCCGTTTTTTCACTTCTCATGTTTCCTTTTTTTCCCTCCTCGCCTACTTCTCTTGTTTGAGCCCTCCATTTGCATCAATATCCTTTATGTAGCAGTAACAGCAAACTCATGATTGGAACAAAACTCGGATCTCTTTATTTGTATCATGTGTTTGACCACCTTAAGGAAATTGTAGCATGATCGTGCTACCGTGAGTTCCTCTTGGCCCTGAGATACCAGGCTGAGACCAGGGTTTCAGAGTATTCTTTCTTTCTTTATTTATCTATCTTTCTTTCTGTCCACACACTCTTTCTCTGCATCCGTTGTTCTTCCGACTGCCTCTCCTTCTCTCTCCTCCCCTGTGTCCAGCATGCTACTGTATTTAAGGAGAGAATAATTAGTTAACCAGGTTCAGCGTTGGATGGTGGCCGGCGCCCCAAACAACCTGTACAGAGTGGAGAAGGCCATCTTTCCCTTAGACTCTGGAGACAAGGGAATCTGCCGGTAGCCCTTGGTCAAATCCAGCATTGTGAAAAAACGAGAGGTGCCTAACCGATCCAGGAGCTTGTCGACCCGAGGCATTGGATAGGCATTGAATCGTGACACGTCATTTACTTTACGGTAGTCCACACAGAACCGTATGGTCCCATCCTTCTTACCTACAAGAACGATGGGGCACTAGGCACTGTTGAACTCTTCTATTACCCCCATCTTCAGCAGGGCCTTTAATTCTTCCTGAACCATATTCTGTTTGTGCTCAGGCAACCGGTAGGGGTGAGAACGCACCATCACACCCGGGTGAGTCTCAATGTGATGCTCTATGAGGTTGGTGCAACCCGGAAGGGGGGAGAACACGACGGCAAAACGCCATTGCAACTCGGCAACGTCTGTTCTCTGGGACAGTGTGAGATGGTTGTCAAAAGGGAGCGAGGCGGCACTGGACGATTTCGAAACTTCAGGCCCGAACTCATCTCTCTCACCCACCGTCATCACCGGAGCAACAGGCTCCGCCTCTCTCCATGCTTTTAGGAGGTGGAGGTGATAGATCTGTGTTGCCCCTCCCCTATCCAACCGCACAACCTCATAGTCCACGTCGCCCACATGCCGTGTGACCACAAAGGGTCCTTGCCACCTGGCGAGTAATTTTGAGCTGGACGAAGGGAGTAATACAAGCACTTTATCTCCCGGCGGGAATTGTCTTAATCTAGCCCCTCTGTTGTACAGGTGTTGTTGACGCTCTTGAGCCTGGAGCAAATTCTCCCTTGACAACTGCCCTAACATGTGGAGTTTTGCTCTCAGGTCCAGGACGTGCCGACCTTCATTTTTACTGGGGCTTGGACCCTCCTCCCAGTTTTCTCAAACTAGGTCCAGGACCCCCCGTGGGTTTCTGCCAAACAGCAGCTCAAAGGGAGAAAATCCCATGGAGGCCTGGGGCACCTCCCGCACTGCGAACAACAGAGGATCTAGCCACCTATCCCAATTGCGCTCATCCTCGTGCACATTTACGGATCATGGACTTCAACGTTTTGTTCAGACGCTCAACAAGCCTGTCGGTCTGAGGGTGGTATACACTGGTTTGAATCGACTTGATGCCCAATAATCTGTAAAATTCTCTCAGTGTGCGTGACATGAATGCGGTGCCCTGGTCAGTCAGGATCTCTTTCGGGATCCCGACTCGGGAGATGACCTGAAACAGTGCCTGCGCCACACTCTTTGAGAGAGATGGTGCGCAATGGCACTGCTTCAGGATATCGAGTTGTGTAGTCCACTAACACTAGCACAAAGCGATATCCACGTGCGCTCCGGTAAAATGGCCCGATGAGGTCCATACCTAGGCGTTCAAATGATACCTCCATCAATGGTAATGGGAGCAAAGGCACTTTCGGGATGGCTGGTTGGTTAACCATCTGACATTCGGGACAAGACGCACACCAATGGCGAACGTCTCCCCAAATCCCAGGCCAATAGAATCGGGCCATTATCCGGTCTAGTGTTTTATTACACCCCATATGCCCAGCCATTGGGTTGTAATGAGCCGCCTGGAAAACTGTTTCCCGACGGCTTTTTGGTACCAACAATTGCGTTACTTCTTTCTCTGTCTGAGTGTCACAGCTCACTCTGTACAGTCTGTCCCTGATCACTGAAAAGTGTGGATATGACTGGGCTGCATCAGGGCGCACCACATGACCATCAGTTCTTATCACTTGGTTGAAGGCAAAGCGTAGAGTGTCGTCACGAGACTGCTCCAGTGGAAAATCTTCCGTGGAGGGTAACACAGGAGCCTGTGGCGTCTTCTGTGGAGGCGCCGCCGGTTCCCCCTCCCCATCTGCAGCATCAGACAACCTTGCGTCACCACTAAGCACAGCACACACATCCTATGTTCCTGACGGTCATGTACGCACCCCCACACAGTGCCTCACTAGCCTATCAAACCCAAGCCAATCTGTACCCAAAATCAGGGGGTGCGTCAGGCAGGAACTAACTGCTGCCTTAACACTAAATTTTCTCCCTTGATGTCTAATTTCCATCGGCACTACAGGGTATCTGTGAACATCCTCATGTACACACTTAATATCCACCCAACCCAGCTCCACTAAAGCCCTGGGTCGAACCAGGTTCTGGTGAATAATGGACTGCGTACAACCCGAATCCACCATTGCCCGGTGCATACCCCCTTGGATTCTTACCGGAACAAAATATGTCGCCCCTGGGCCGGGGGAGGGTGTCAGAGAGCCGGCAACCCGAATCACTTATCTGACCTCCATGAGTGGGCAGTCACGTCTGCAGTGTCCAGGCTGCCCACACCTCTAGCACTCAAGCGTTCAAGGAGCTCCCTGCAGGTCGTGAGCCACACCTTCTCCGCGGTGCTGGTGTTGGCTGGGCAGCCTCCAGGGGGTGGTCCTGCGGTGTCTGGCTTCGGGGGTGTACCACCAGGTAATCCTCTGCCAGTGTGACTGGCCGGGAGTCCGAGCACCGCTGTCTGCGCTTCCCCGGAGAGCAGTGGCAGCAGCTGCACCGACCACTCTGTCGCCGGCCATCCACATGCCACTGCCGTTGCCTCGAATATTTCCAGGAATGACTGGGGGTCATCTGCCGGTGACATCTTGTGGAGGGTGACGCCGGAGAGGGCGAGTGGTGGGGATGGCGGTAGTGCGGCTCCCGGCCGGGACACCAGGCTTGCTAGCAGCTGGGTCTGCTTATCTGCCTGTTCCTGCATCCTGTCCAGCTGCTGCCTATTCACCGCCGCCTGCTCCTGGTGCATCACCACGATTTCACCCAGCATCTGGGCCAGTATCGCCACCGGCTGCACCTCCTGTGGATCTGTCATGTTTGCAAGTTACGTTGGGTGCCAGTTGTAACGTAATCGTGCTATCCTGAGTTCCTCTTGGCCCTGAGATACCACGCTGAGACCAGGGTTTCAGTGTATTCTTTCTTTCTTTCTTTCTTTATTTCTCTCTCTTTCTTTCTTTCTTTCTTTCTTTCTTTCTTTCTGCCCACACACTCTTTCTCTGCATCGGTCATTCTTCCGACCGCCTCTCCGTCTCTCTCCTCCCGTGTCCAGCATGCTACTGTATTTAAGGAGAGAATAATTAGTTAACCGGGTTCAGCTGTGCCGATTATCTCTCCTTGATGCTGCTCACCTGAGCAACTCCCCCACCTCTCCCTCTGCAGCTGACAGCTACCCATACTGTCACAGTCTGTCATGTCCTCACCAGCCCGTAATCACCCACACCTGCTCCTAATTACACTCCTGCCCTCAATCAGCCCCAATCACACCCAGTATAAAACCACTCCACTCTCCACACTCAGTGTCTGACCTCGTTCATGTTCAGGACTCCATGCACCAGACTACACAAGTGTCTAGTGTATCTCATTTATTTCCCTTGTTTCCAGTACTTTCCTCTGTTTCCCTGTGTGTCTCCAGTCTCCAGTCTTCCGTGGCTTCACCAGTCTTCCGTGGCTTCACCAGACCTCAGTGGCTTCACCAGACCTCCAGTGACTTCCCTACACCAGTTTCCCCTGTCCTATCCCTCTATCTTCAGGCTGTCGTCTGAATAAAGATATTCCCTTCCATCTCGGTGTCCCCTGACTGTTATTCCGTGACACATACCCACCTCCACAGAATTATAATAAGATGTCCGGCAATTGGGTTTGTGTATTTTTCTTTCATGTTTTATTGCATTTCACCTGAACTCGTGACACAGGTCATTCACATTTTATTTAATGCAGTAATAAATCAAATGAAACTTTCCTCCATTCATCATTGGGCTTCCCATTCACAAGGTAGGACAAAAGAGCAAAAGTAATGAGAACATGCATGCTGTTCAGATGATGACGCTGTTGCGAGACAGGGAGGTAAGCAGTGCTGTAGGAGGATTTAGAGCTGGTGAATAAGCCAGCCAGAGTTTGGAGCTACAAATAGCATCACACTGAATAAGAGGTTATGCTGGATCAAGCTGAATAGGGATTCATCCTTAAGAATCATCAGAATACCAAAAGAAAACAAACGAAAACAAATATTTGGAACTATGAAATTACTAGTTGTTACTGTATGTCAGTCCTGTTAAGCTGTGTGTAGTGATCCCTCATATGTGCAATTAGTGACCAGGGGCCAGATGTATAAACAATGTGAACACACAAAAACCATGCATATGCCTTTTCCCACACATAAAATGGTATTTATAAAGGAAGAATGTGAGGTGAGAATATGAATATCTAACGCAAACTTCAGACCATGTTTATATATGTTTTTTTAGAGCAAGCCAAGTGTGAATAAGGTGAGACACAGAATTTAACAGCCAATTTCACAGAGCTTGCCTTTTTATTATCATTATTATTTTTGCTGTTTACACACCCACATCTACAATTTACCATTCATAAACTGCATTGTAAATAATTGTGTTTGTGTACTCAATTTTATCAGGCCTCTTCTTACTTTTTTGTTTGCTTCTGACATCAATTTATTTTTCCATTTGTTATTATTTTTGTTTATTTTTTATTTTATTCTCCATTCTGTAAACATTTTAGATATTCATGTTATTAACAAAGTCATTGCTATTTTCAGAAGCTTGATGATAACTGAGACATCACTGCTGATGATAGTTTAAAGGTGGGTGATTTATTAATAACACTGTGCGGGAGGACCTTGCTGATGGAATGGCTTTAGAGAGCCAGACCCAGAGAAACCATGCAATTCCTGTCAATCTTCAGGTTTTAAAAACTCTTGGGTTCCTTGCAACAGGGACATTTCAGAGGGAGCTGGCGGACTGGTCTGGAATATCTCAGTCATTATTTGGCCGTCATTCCCATTTTGTGGGATGACATTATTAATCTAAATTGGAGGTACATCAGATTCCAATATGCTGCTGGTGAGCAGGCTAACATCAAAATGCAATTTGCAGAAATGTCTGGTTTTCCAAACGTAATCTGAGCAATTGACTGCACACATGTTGCGATATGGGCACCTCAGGAGGATGAATTTGTATTTGTAAACTGTAATGGCAAGAAAAAACAGACTCTCTAATGTAACATATGCATATGACTGTTTTGCGTACCAGGCACATAACTGTTAATGTCTGTCAATATTTGATCTTTGTATGATTGTTTGGACTGCGTGATGAGAAAAGAAAAATCATTGATAATGATGATACAGAACTATAAAACATGCTATTGACTGTTATGTCCAGGCTTCAAGGACACTCTTCTCCCCGGGCTGAGGAGCCTGACCCTGAAGACTGGATAAATAACTGATGCTCCTTTCCCTCTAGACTCATTCAGAGCAGTTTTGATGCTGTGAGTCCGTCTGCAGATGCTTGAAGTAAACCTAGAGAAAGACAAGTGGTTGCCTTGAGTGTGTTCTTTATTCCGCAGAAATTGCCACTACAATTTGGCGTTGTCAGCTTTTTCACTCGTGTGAGAGGACATGGGCGCTCAGAGCTGCAGGTTAAGACTGTGCACGGCTAGAGTCTGGGACTCTGTACCTCAACCTCCCCGGCAAGGAAGGGTGGAGACGTGGGGGCCTGCTGCCCAACATAAGTTTTTAAAGGCCAGTTTGGTAACATCAGATTATGATAAATCATTAAAAAAAAATAAAAAAAAACATTTTTGTGAAAGGCGTCTCAGAAATTCCTGAATTAAATCAGGTACCATCCTGCTTATGGGCACAACACAAGTATGATGTAGATTGAATCAAAGATGCTGAGCCTGTAGTAATCACACCAAAATCTTCATACAGGCCATGTCAGAACCAATATCCTTTGAAGAAAGAACCTGTTGAAGGTATTAAACCGGTGTTTGATTCTCTTTTGAAAGCAGGAGTGATTATTCCATGTACAAAATCTCCAGTCCGGACATCTATTTTTCCCGTACGAAAACTCTGGGATGCCTGAGAGCCACATCATTGGAGGTTCGTGCAAGACTTGCAGGCGGGAAATGCAGCAGTCCATGCACGAGCACCCAATGTTCCTAACCCGCACAATACTCTCACAGGTGCCACCTGAAAGTGGTTTTCAGTTGTTGACCTGGCTAACGCTTTTTTCAGTATCCCAGTGGATCCAGACAGCCAGTATTGGTTTGCATTCTCTTCTCTTTTGAAGGTAGGAGTTTTACATTCACCAGACTCATCCAAGGGTATTCGGGGAGTCCTGGAATCATTAACGATGCATTAAAAAACAATTTGGAAACGTTAAAATTGACAGAAGGAAGTGCGCTCCTACAATATGTAGATGGTCTTATGATCTGTTAAAAAACAAGAGAAGCTTGTGTAAAAGAAACACTAGCTCTGCTCAATCACCTTGCAGAGAATAGCCACAAAGCTAATTTATCCAAGCTGCAGTTTGTGTCTGAAAAGGTCACATTCCTGGGTCATGTGATCTCAGCTGAAGGGAAGTCCCTATCACCTGAAAGAACCCAGGAAATTCAGCTCATCCCAAACCCAGAGACAAAGAAAGAGGTATTGGCCCTCCTAGGAATGATGTCATACTGTAGATAGTGGGTTGCAAATTATGCACAGATTGAAGGCCCTCTTGCAGATATTGCACATGGAAAAGGTCTTGCAGAGAAAGACAAAGTCCACTGGACACCAGAAGCAGAGAAGGCTTTTGTGGACTTAAAGCTGGCCCTCCAGACACCCCCAACTCTTGGTCTCCCTGACAGTAACAGACCTTTCACACAGACTGTTGACGAGAGGGGTGGGTTCATGACTTCTATACTACTACTAGACCATGGGGGGAGACTGAGACCAATGGGCTATTTTTCCAGCAAGCTTGACTCTGTAGCAGCTGGGCTGCCAAATTGTCTGAGGGCTGTGGCTGCTGCTGAGAAAGCTGTTATAGCCTCACGTGACACTGTTGGTTCCACATGCGGTCTCATTGATATTGCTTAAACAGAAAACATCACATCTCTCAATAGCCAGGTGGTTAAGATACAACACCATTTTGCTTGAAATGCCTAATATCACTGTTAAAAGATGTACAGTGCTTAACCCAGCAATTCTCCTCCCTACATTGGCAGACAGTGAACCTCACAATTGTGTGGCAGTGATAACAGAGACTTGCTCCCCCAGACCAGATCTGCAGGAAACACTGTTGATCAATCCAGAGCTGGAGCTGTTTGTTGACGGTTCAGCATCACGAGATCCAGCAACTGGTAAAAATCTTGCAGGGTATGCAGTAACAACATTGCATGAAACAATTTTGGCTAAACCACTCCCATCAAACTACTCAGCACAGGTAGCAGAGTTAGTTGCGTTGACGAAAGCAGGCAAATGTGCTAATGACCAAACTTTTTCACAGATATGCTCACTATTACTTACCACACAGAGCATGGTAGAGGTAGGGTTTTCCACTCTCACTCCTACCATGCAGGGGATCAAAAACGTGGCCCTGCAGAACAGGATGGCTTTGGGCTTGATGCTGGTTAGTCAAGGAGGAGTTTGTCATATTGTTGGGACTGATTGTTGTACCTATATTCCAGATATCATAGACAATATGACCCATGTTGTTTCCCACCTGAACTACTGCACAAGGAGAAAAGCCTAGACTACCAGAGTGTGGGAGGATGGGACATGTGGTCATGGCTGACTATGGGAGGATGGAAGAATGTGTTGATGAAAATGTTGGCACCCGTGCTCCTAGTTATTGTGCTCTTCCTCCTCTTGACCTGCTGTGTAATCCCCTGTTTCAGATCTATGATTGCTACCACAATTAAATCATCCATGGGTCAGTATGTGAATATGTCAATAGAAACATCCAGCTCAATTGAATGGATTCCACCGTTGACAATGATATGATTTGAGGAGAATAAAATTGCATATAACCACACTGGATTTTGAAGTATAAAGCGAATTTAGAATACAATTCTCATGAAATCATATATTACTGCCAGAGCTATTTACCTAATGATTACAGTCCTGTTGATTCACACACGCTTATTCTTTATGACTTAGTTCTTTGATTTAGTCTCATTAAATTTTTGAGTTAATTTCTACTTGCGTCCAGTTATAATGATATGACTGCTAATGACTATTGAATTGAAGTTTGCTTGATAAGCTAATGATAAGTACATGTGGGGTTTTTCTTCCTCTGACACTAAGTTTTCCCCACTTGTTTGATTGTTTGTTTGATTTTTCCTTTCCTACCTTTAACGTTTGTCCGTAATTATTTTGATTAGCATTTTTTAAAATGATTTTTATGCTAAAAAGAGAGGAATTGTAATGGCAAGAACAAAAGTACTCTCTGATGTAACATATACATATGACTCTTTTGCATACCAGGTACATACTGTAACTGTTTGGCATCAATAATTGATCTGTGTATGATTGTTTGGACTGCGTGATGAGAACAGTTAATTGATAATGATGATACGGAACTATAAAACATGCTATTCACTGTTAGGCCCAGGCTTCTGGGACACTCTTCTCCCTGGGCTGAGGAGCCTGACCCTGAAGACTGGATAAATACCTGATGCTCCTTTCCCGCTAGACTCATTCAGAGCAGATTATACTGATGTATGTTTTGCTGCTGAGCATTTTAACTCAGCATTCCATAATCCTGAGAGCATTGAACACAGACTTACAGTGCCCATGGGTCAGTCTGATCTGTGACCCGGATGTCACCTGGTCAATAAAAGGGGTCAGCGGTCATTTGTTCGCACTCTTTCTTGGCTCCTCGCTCAACGCCGGGACCTCGGGAGGGAGCAGACTTACCAAAGAAGGACAATGGATTAGGCCACAAGACAGGTGCCTGCCTTTCTTCAGATCTGATCAGGGCCTGCTAGATCTCTGCAACAAAGTTTAGCGCCAAGGACTATTACACAAAGCCTGCCAGCTAAACTTTAAAAGCAACTAAGGAAGTTAGCTACGAGCTAACTGTAAGAAGGACAACAGACCGGGTTCCACCCATCTGCATAAACAGATGCTGCACAGGAAATGACTACATCGGACTGCAATTCTTCCCCGTCTTTCCCGTACACAACCGATGGGCTGCCGGCTAACGGAGCAGCACGTCCAACGCAACCTCTTTTTACCTCCCACGGATGGGTAACGTAACAACTGGACATAGCATAGAGTAACAGTACAGATAGTTAAGCAAAGGACTGTTTAACTTTTGTACATGTGACGTTACTGATGTGCTTTCATTTAGGTTTTATTGCTGTGATCTTCTCCATGGTTAACGTGGGGTTATTATTGTAACTGTAGTTCTCAGCCACCACTAAGTTAATGTTAGTTTATGTTATGCTCCACACATCATCATACACATACACCTCTAGTTTGGCCCTTAAAGACAACCACACCCGGCAGAGAGGAACTTTAAAGCTCCCACTGCACATGTTTTCTTGTTCAGACCATGGGCACTTGTGCACGCGAGACATATGGAGGCAGAAAAAGAAACATACACACATTCTTTTGTTTGACGCCATCTTAGATCCAAGCAGCCCCACACACACACACACACACACACACACACACACACACACACATCCCTTTGTTCTGTAGTTTACTATTTAGAGTTAGACCTCACATTGTGTGTTTTTGCTTTATTTGTCTTTTAAATAAATGCTTGTGTATAATTATGCTGGTTTCTTTAATGTTTCACAAGAGTGAGTAATTTGCCAACCTCTTCTATGTCGAGCACCTAATCCTTCAACCAACTAGCTATCGGAGTGCTGCATTGGCCTTCTTCAGGAAAGATTGCTGTGCCTTCATACATCTGGGGTAGATTGTTATATCAACCAGAAAAGTTGTGCAAGATTATCCAGGCCTGTGCTGTTTTATATAACGTTGCACAAAATAATCATAATCAGAAATACTTTAGAAATACTTTATTGATCCCCGAGGGGAAACTCTTTTGTTACAGCTGTTCACTATCACGTCAATGCACACAGGAATAGAAGTACTAAGCAAATCAAAATATAATACACTATAATACGGGTAAGATAAATTAAGTACAAAGTGGATATAAGTATAAAAGCTAAAAAAAGTGTAAGTACCAAAGTGGATTTAGAGGTTGATAGGTTGATAAGTATAATAATACAATGTAATAAGTAATAGTACAATAATGAGTACTGTTAAGTGTAGCTTATTAAGATGATTATGAGATAGTGGATATTGCACAGCAGTAATAGAGGTATGAATAAATTGGGAATTTTAAACTGAAAACAGAGTATATTGCACAGCAGTATTAAACAGAGAATATTGCACAATTATTTCAAGTATTGCAGTGATGTTAATAGTCCAATGTCCAGTTTATCGACTTAGGGTCATATAGACTGACACTTAAAGGGAGGTGTTAAAGAGTTTGATGACCACAGACAGGAATGACTTCCTGTGGCACTCCGTGGTGCATTTTGGGGGATGAGTCTTTCGCTGAAGGTACTCCTTTGTTTGACCAGCACGTCAAGGAGTGGGAGACACTGTCCAAGATGGCATGTAGTTTAGCCAGCGTCCTCCTCTCTGACACCACCGACAGAGAGTCCAGCTCCACCCCCACAATGTCACTGGCCTTACGCATCAGTTTGTTGAGCCTGTTAGCGTCCGCTACCCTCAACCTGCTGCCCCAGCATGCAACAGCATACAGGATACCACTGGCCACCACAGACTCATAAAACATCCTCAGCATTGTCTGGCAGATGTTGAAGGACCTCCGCCTCCTCAGAAAAGGCTCAAAACTCAGGCCCTTCCTGTAAAGAGCTTGAGTGTTCTTAGCCCAGTCCAGTTTATTGTCCATGTGTACTCCCAGGTACTTGTACTCCTCTCCAATGTCCATACTGACCCCCTGGATGGAAACCGGGGTCACTGGTGCCTTGCCCTTTATAGGTCTACAACAAGCGCCTTAGACTTTGTCACATTGAGCTGCAGATGGTTCCGCTCACACCACGAGACAAAGTTACCCACCACAGCCCTGTACTCAGTCTCATCACCACCGCTGATACATCCCACCATAGCAGAGTCATCAGAAAACTTCTGAAGGTGGCAGGACTCTGTGTGGTAGCTCAAGTCTGTGGTGAAGATGGTGAAGAGGAAGGGAGAGAGGACAGCCCCCTGAGGGGCCCCAGTGTTGCCAACCATGCTGTCCAACACACAGTGCTGCAGACGCACATGCTGTGGTCTGCCAGTCAGGTAGTCAACAATCCAGGACATGAGGGGGGCATCCACCTGCATCGCTGCCAGCTTCTCACGCAGCAGTGCTGGCCGGATGGTGTTGACAGCACTGGAGAAGTCAAAAAACATGCTCCTCACTGTGCTTGCCGGGTTGTCCAGGTGGGTGTGGATGCGGTTCAGCAGGAAGATGATGGTGTCCTCAACTCCCAGCTGGGGCTGGTAGGTGAACTAAGGGGGGTCCAGGAGGGCTCTGACCATGGGCTGCAGCTGTTCCAGCACCAGTCTCTCCAGGGTCTTCCTTATGTGGGAGGTCCGTGCCACTGGTCTATAGTCCTTGGAGCCACTGGGACGCGGCGTTTTCAGCAAAGGAATGAGGCAAGATGTCTTCCACAGAAGAGGACTCAGGCTGAGTTTGAAGACACGGTGAAGGACTCCACATAGCTGGGGGGCACAGGCTTTCAGCACCCCGGGGCAAATGCCATCTGCAGCCTTGTTTGCGTGGAGTTTCATCAGCTGTCCTCTCACCTGGTCAGAAGTCAGGCACACAGCAGAGGAATGATCTTCCCTTCCCTACTGAGCACCTAAGACCTGATGACCATCAGGAACCTTGGTGTGATGTATCGATTATAATTGAGATGTTTTGTGTGTAATTTAAAGCATATAGAAAATAGGCTCCAAGACTCTAAAAATAAAGTTTATTTTTGTACCAATTCTTTCAAACTGCCACTTATATCTCAGACAAAACAATTTGTAACTCAACTCCAGGGTAATGTTGTCAGTTGCATTAACTTCAACACAGCATCCGTGAGGATGCGCACACGTGGCCAACCTGTGGGAGTAGACAATTTCACAGATTGTGCACAGGTGATGGAAGCAACCTCTCCATGCGCACTGGCACAGGTGGTGTAAGCTGACTCTTCAAACACACTCTCCTGTTTCCCCAGGGAGGCACTGTGGTCACTAACTGAATCTGTGGAGCACTTTATTTAATAAACTGTTGAACTTACTTGAACCTGTTTTATTAAAACAGCCAACATATATTCCACATGTGTCTCCCTTGTGATCATCAACAATTCCACGCTAAGTAGAATGGGAACCAGAGGCTTCAGCTATCAAGCTCCTCTCCTGTGAAATCAGATCCCAGTTTGAGTTCGGGAGGCAGACACCATCTCCACATTTAAGAGTAGGCTTAAGACTTTCCTTTTTGATAAAGCTTATAGTTAGGGCTGGCTCAGGTGAGTCCTGAACCATCCCTTAGTTGTGCTGCTAAAGGCCTAGACTACCGGGAGACTTCCCACGATGCACCTCTCTCCTCCTCTCCCTCTCCATCTGTACATATTCTTATCCCATTAATGCCTATTATTTACTTGACATCTCTCTACTGTAGTATTGTGCTCAACATCCGCTGCTACAACTGATACAATTTTATTATTATCATTATAATAAATAATAATAATAATAAAACTTTATTTATAGAGCACTATTCAAAACAAAGTACAAAGTGCTTCACAACAAGAGAAATAAAATATGACAGTGAATGACGAAATATAAGAAATAAAATACATAAAATACACAAAAGCAATAAAATAAACAATAAAATATACAGCCAGTTCAGGTAAAATCAGGATAAGCTTTCAGATAAAAATGTGTTTTGAGAAGAGACTTAAACGAAGACACTGACTCAGACAACCTAATTTCTTCGGGCAAGTTGTTCCAGAGCCTTGGGGCCCTGATAGCAAATGCTCTGTCCCTTGCCCGAAGATCTCAAACTACATGAAGGTTCATAAGGGATTACAAGGTCTAAAATATAGTCTGGAGCCAGGCCATGAAGAGCCTTAAAAGTAATCAGTAAGATCTTAAAATCAATCCTAAAACAAACAGGGAGCCAATGTAAAGAGGCTAAAACAGGTGTGATGTGGTTGTACTTCTTGGTCCTGGTTAACAGCCTAGCAGTTGAGTTTTGTACAGTCTGCAGTCGTGTCAAAGTTGTTTGACAAGTGAACAGGCTGTTACAATAATCAAGGCATGAGGAGATAAAAGCACGTACAACAGTTTCTGCATCACTAAGATTTAGAATAGATCTGATTTTTGCAATGTTTCTGAGGTGATAAAAACATGATTGGACAAGCTTAGTGATATGTTGCTCAAAACATAAATTGCTATCAAACAGGACACACAAGATTTCTTGCAACAGACTTGATATGTTGTGACAGGTTACCAGTAGATGGCAGTATTTGTTTAGTGATGTGTTGGGGCCCAATAACAAGGATTTCAGTTTTATTTGAGTTGAGCTGAAGAAAATGTATCGACATCCAATTTTTTATGTCAGACAGACAGTCCTGCAGAGAACTCAGCGTACTAAGGTCAGTGGGCTTGACAGGGAGTTACAACTGTGTGTCATCTGCATAACAATGAAAAGAAATATCATGTCTGTGGATTACATCACCCAAAGGAAGCATGTATAAGGAGAACAGTATTGGTCCCAGAACTGAACCTTTAGGCACACTGTACTTGATATGGGAAAAGGATGACATGAAGTTATTAATGCTGACACAGAATTTCCTATTGGACAGATAAGATGAGAACCAGTCTAGTGCAGTGCCAGATACGCCCACCCAGTGCCTCAGTCTATCTAAAAGAATGCCATGATCATTTGTGTCAAGGCAGCACTTATGCATTCATTAAAAGGTCATTGGTGACTTTGAAGAGGGCTGTCTCAGTGCTGTGGTGTTGACAAAAGCCAAATTGGAACTTTTCAAAGGTATTATTGTTTTCCACAGCAGCAAGAAGCTGCTTAGATACAAGTTTTTTGAGAATCTTCGAAATAAAATGCAATTTGGAGATTGGGCAATAGTTATCCAGGAGGGTGGGATCAAGCCCAGGTTTTCATAGGACTGGCTGGACACAAGCTGTTTTAAAGTAATCTGGGATACAGCCAGTAGACAGCGAGCTGTTAAAAATAATTTGTAAACGGGGCGCAATACAATCCATAACTTCCAGTAAAAACCTAGTTGGGATTTTGTCCAGAGGGCTGGAGGACACTCTCATAAGAGACATGATGTCTGTTAGTTCAGGCAGCATAACCATAGAAAAATTGCTTAAAGAATCTCTGTGTGGGTGATCCACATCTAAAAAGGCAGGGCTGGGGGTGATATCAGATCTTATTAACTCCACCTTTCCAGCAAAGTGCAAAAGAAACTTTTCACAATCAGCATCACAATCAGCAGGGGCACAAGGAGAGGCAGGGTTAACTAACTGATCCACAGTCTTAAATAAGAATCTGGGGTTGTGCTGATGGGCAGAAATAAGTGCAGAGAAATGGCATGTTCTTGCATCCTTCACCATCCTATTATAAAGGCGTAAAAACATTATTATTCCCATAATTATTATTACTATATTAATATTACCACTACCATGGCTCTCTCTCGCTCTCTCTCTCTTGTTGGGCCTCACCACATGTGGAGAACAAAGACAGGGGCTATTTGGAAAAGGTAATGCCTTGACTAAGAGGCTCTAATGGGAAACAAAACAGTAAAACGGTGCCACATCTCCACCAGCCATTAATTCACACTTTGACGCAAGATTTCAGTTAAATCTAAACACTGGATTTCTACTGGACGAGCCGCCAAACAGTGCAGAAAATCCTGGCGCCCCCACCATGACGTCATCACCTACATAAAAGCAGAGCGCAGAGACATCTGTCATTCCATTGTAACTCTGTGTACTACGGGAGACACTCAACGTTAAAGTTTTATTTCCCTGGGTAGGTCTTAACTCACTGGACAAGCAACAGACTTTTTTTTTGTTTGCTGAAACACTTTTTGAAACCTGATTGTTATACTCCACATAACAATTTTTGCCTGCAGAAGGAAGACAGATTTACCACTTCCTCACTGAGAGAAAGACCGTTGCTGTGCATCTCTCTCTACCCACTGAAAGTCGACTACTGCTCTTTTCGCTGCCCCCGAAGGAACATTTTTGCTGTTGAATCCACTGACAGCATGGACCCTAACATGTCAGTATCCGAGTCTGAGAGGACTCCGCCGGATAATCCAAAAAGACTGACACGATAAATCGCTCAAGAGCGATCTCAAGTAAGAGGCTTGTGTCTAGGCAGAGATAGATTTTATAACTGTGTGTTATTTCATCAAAGCGTCATTTGTTGTGAAGTTTTTGCATTATTGTGGAAAGTAACAGACCACCCTGTCCTGGTTATGCTGTGTGTTTCCATCCTTAGCACGTTCCATTGTATATTGGTACCACGCTGGTGGACCATTTAACTGTGCTAGTTTTGTATCCACTGTCCTGTCCTGTCTTTGTTTGCTTTTCCTGCCAGTTTTGATTGATTGCTCCACCTGTGTCTCCATCTTCCTTCACCTGAGTGTATTTAGTCTGTGTGCTTACCTGGTGTCTTGTCAGATCGTCTACGTCAGTTGTTGTCAGGCGTTCTAGCCAGTTCTCCAGTGTTTTTGGATTTTTTTGTGTTTACTGGACTTTTACTCATTTCATGGAATTTGGATTTTGGACTTTGCCTGCTGCCCGTCTGATTTGTTTGGCTGTGTTGGACTGCATTCCTGGTTTTGACCTCTGCCTACTTCACTACTCAGTAAGCCTTTGTTCCCCAATAAATCATTGAATTATTACCAGCTCTGCCTCTGTGCCTACATTTGGGTCCGACCTCTTGTATGTTCCCTGCTTGAAACATGACAGAACAATCTGACCAGTATGGACCAAGAAGGCACAATATCTGATGAACTGATTTGTGACCTGGAGTGCCTCTGGGATATGTAGAGGAAGTCCGTCAATCATCGAGAGGCAATCCGCTCTCTGGTCCATTGTAAATTGTCCTCTCAGCCTTGGCCAGTGATGCCAGGAAACCAGGAGGCTGATGCCTATTATTGTACTTGGCCCCAAACACCTCCGAGACACATTATCTAAAGACATAGTTGCTCTAGATGGCATTGCCCTGGTCTCCAGCACTCACCTCTGAGTTATCTTTGATCAGGATTTATCCTTTAACTCCCACATGAAACAAACGTCAAGGACTGCCTTCTTTCACCTACGCAATATTGCAAAAATCAGACAGATCCTGTCTCAAAATGATGCCTAAAAACTAGTGCGTGCATTTGTTACTTCTAGGTTGGACTATTGCAATTCCTTATTATCAGGCTGCCCCAATAAGTCCCTTAAGACTCTCCAGTTGATCCAGAATGCTGCAGCACGTGTACTGACAAGAAGTAGGAAAAGAGATCATATTTCTCCAATATTAGCTTCTCTGCACTGGCACCCTGTAAAATCCAGAATAGAATTTAAAATCCTTCTCCTCACCTACAAAGCTCTTAATGGTCAGGCACTATCATATCTTAAAGCGCTCATAATACTGTATTACCCGACTAGAACACTGCGCTCCCAGAATGCAGGGTTACTTGTGGTTCTAAGAGTTATCAAAAGTAGAATGGGAGCCAGAGCCTTAGGTTATCAAGCTACTCTCCTGTGGAATCAGATCCCAGTTTGGGTTCAGGAGGCAGACACCATCTCCACATTTAAGATTAGGCTTAAGACTTTCCTCTTTCATAAGGCTTATAGTTAGGGCTACTACAGTTGTTGTTATTAATGCTATGACTGGCATTCCTATTATTATTAATTTATAAATATTAATATTACCACTGCCATTACATTATTACTATTTTAAAATTCTAAGTGGTATTTGCATTGTGCTCCCCCCTCTTCCCTCTCCCTCTCCCCCACCCCCTTCTCTCTCTCTCTCAAAACTTAACATGGCAGCAGCGAATGGCCATCCACCATTGAGTATGGTTCTGACCAAGGTTTCTGCCTGTTAAAATGAAGTTTTTCCTTGCCACTGTCGCCAAGTGCTTGCTCATGGTGGGATTTGTTGGGTCTCTGTAAATACTATTATAAAGATTACGGTCTAGACCTGCTCTACAGGAAAAGTGCAATGAGATAACTTCTGTTATGAATTGGCGGTATACAAATAAACCTGAATTGAAATGAACTGATGTTGAAAAGGAACTGGTGAGTGCTGAACCACAGGAACAGGTGACTGCTGCAGCTCAGGCTCAGATAATTACTGCAGTTCCTGAACAGAAGACAACTGCAGCTTCAGAACTCGTGACTGCTGCAGCTCAGCAGGAGCAGGAAGTTGCTGCGGCCCAACAGGAGCAGGAAGTTGCTGTGGCCCACAGGACATGGTTGAGGTCCAATAGGGGCAGATTAGGACTGGCCAGAAACCATGGATGATTTTCATTTTTTGTTCTCTAGGTTCCTGACTGTGTGTGAGGCATTGATCAGGGATCTTGAGACTGAACAGATCAGATTGTGGACCATTCTCCAGGTTCCATCTGGCTTTGCTACTCCCATGTCTGGGGTATTAGAAAATGATGCTTTCCAGTTTTGCTATTACTCCTTGTTGTTCCAGTTCTCCAACTGTTATTCCCAATTCCTCCAAGCATCCTGGGTGAAGGGGGATGTTGGGGTGTCCTTGGGGGTACCTGATCTTTAATGCTGTATGTGTATTTTGTGTTTACTAGGCCACAGTTGTTTTTAAACATGAAATAGTTTGTCTGCTTGAATATGTTTTATAGCATATTGTTGTTTTTGGTTTTGGATTTGGCCAGGATGGTTTCTTTTATTCCTGCTATTTCTACCTTTTTCATCCAATTTAGTAGACCCCCATAATTTCGTCGTCTTTGACTTCTGTCATAGTGGTTATCATTGTCTCCCCCTGGGGGTATTCCCAGAGTCGGCTGCTGTGGGAACGCCACAGTGGGGGTTTTTAGGGGAAAGCTTTGAAAGATGTAGAGTGTTCTACCATCACCTTCAAAAGACCGCCTGTCTGGGTCTATTGTTCTTGGTGGTTAGATTTTTGCTCTCGGGCACCTCACTCGGGTGGTTTTGGCATGTCTCTGTTCACAGTCCTCTAGAAGGTTGGAGGCTGGTAGTGCTGGGAAAAGGGGGGTGATGAGGAGTTTGATCCTAAAGGTAACTTTCCTTTGAGGAGTTGAGAGTGTTGGGTGGGGGGTTTCTAATGCAGAGGCTGATTGTCCCAGGGTGTTTTCATTAGAGGGGGTGTTTTAGAAATATATTTTTAGATATTTTAGTCCTCTTGCCAGGTTTTATCATGCTGGTTCGCTTCTAAGATGTTTATCTTTATCATTCCCTCTGTCTTGTTGGATTTCCCGCTGGGCTACTTGCAGGGCTTACCAATAATCTTCTGCTTGGGAGGATTCTAGGCTCGTTCCCATGAAGATTTCATACGGCCATTTGTCTGCCAGGTGCACAACAGTTTCATACCTTGGCATAAGTCCTTGTGCTGTTGACTTGCTGGGCGACTGTTTTTCCTAGGCCCAAAGAACCTTTGGTGGTGAGGTAATCTTGCCTGGCCGTACCAGTTTTTGTCCTTCTATATCTGTCACTTCCTGCTCATGGGGGTCCTTCCCGGTCATCCAGGGTCTAATTGAGGCTAGGAGTATTCCTCTATGGAGAGAGAGGTTAAACCTGCTCATGGTGGATTCTGTGATGTTGACCTGATATCTTCCCATCAAGTAGCTAGTGACAGGGTTTGGTTCTCCAATCAGAGGAGGGTTGTCGCTCCAAATTGAACAGGTGCTTGTTCAGATATTTGTCCCCGATAGATATTCCAGGTTTAATCCTGGTGTCTTGAGTATTGATTCCAGCGGATGAGCCGGGTGGGGCATTGGGGGTCTCCCTCGAGGGTTTGCTTTGTGATTCCCTTTTCAGGGCATTATTTTTTCATGCTGCCTTGGCTGTCCTCTGTATGATTCTGCTCAGTACTACTGCTCAGAGGTTGATTGTGAATGGTACAGCTTTGACAAATGCCTCAGAGGAATTAATCGGGGAATGCCCGAAGCTTCCACATCCGAAGAGGGTCATAGTGACACTGTTTCATACAATTTCCTGGTCATGTTGGTGGAGGACAATCCCCAATCCCACCTTGGACCTCCGAGTACACTTCCCTCATCCCAGCTGTCATTGTCTAAATCCCCCAAGTCTCCTAAGGGGCTTACATCTGTATTTACACTCACCAAGACCATGTCTCCTTTTATCTAACACTTCCTGCAGTGCCTCAGTTAGAGGACTTGCCATCTCTTCTGAGTTTGGGATAACAGTGCGTGCCGATAGAATGCTATCGGGTTTTACCTCTAGGGTTGGCCAATGGTTTTTAATCGTCTTTGTACTAAGGTTTTTAGCTTGGAGGGGCCTTACATTAGGTTACTTTTTTAACCTAGTTGGCTGGTTCTGATGGACTCCAAAATCGAACGCAAGTGTCAATCTGGGCACTGCTTAGGAGCCTAGGCCATGGTCCAATGAAGTCCTGTTCCTATGGGTTAGGTGTTATTTAATCTTTCACAAGTACTGCCTTGCGGCTGGAGTTACTAAGACTACTACACTACCTCCTCCCTAGCTGCTAGGTTTTCAAGGATTTATGCATTGCAGTAGCGCACCCAGGTGAGCCAGAATGAATACCTACATTCCAGTGCTTCTAACCACCGGATAATAATAAAATCAGTATGTGTTTAAAAAGGTCACTCTCCTCCTAGAGGTTATCAAGATCTGACAGTGAGCCAAAGTACAGAGGGAAGTATACTCCTCGTTCTAGGTATCCCTCTGCCTAGGGCTACTGTCGTAACACCTCTAATGCTAGGCCTTCTCTACCTACAGGGGCAAAGATTAGTATTCTAACCTTTTAGAGAATTGTAGAAACAAGGGGCCTTACTAAAGTGTTGTTGAAGAAGCCTTGGATGAAAGATGAAAAGAAATCAAAATAGAAAAGGTATCTGTATTTCAGTAGATCAAAATGATCTACTTGGTTTTATTCAGTAAAAGGTATAGCAAAATCCCATACAGAGTAAAAAATAATATTTCTTGCATAACAAGGTTTTCCCATGAAGGATGCTACCTCAGTCTCTCTAAGCTCTTCTTCCTGTCTTATGTCTTCTTCTCTCTGTTCTCCGTCTCCTGCTCAGTGTTATTTCTCCTTTTATACAGTGGAGCTGAGAGGGTTTCCGAGTCTGTAGCATAACAGGGTGTTGTTTTTTTTACTATCCTGGTTACAAAACTGAATTCAAAGCTTCTCATTGGTTATACAGAGTATGCATGCATGTTTTATGTAAGCAGGACGAAGTTCCTGTTTTGTGAGAAAAGATAAAGTCGTTGGTTACTCAGAAGCAGGATGAAGTTATCTGTTTTCTGAGTAAAGATAAAATTATGCATATGGTTCTTTTTTCTTTTCTTTTCAGCTTGTCAATCTCTCAGTCTCTTAGGCTTGGCTTCCTCTTTGCTTGCTCGGGTAGAGAGCACTGGCAGAATGCACTCTTGGCCTTAGTCCTCTCCTAACAACTTAAAAAGTTGATAACCTCTGTTACTTTTTCCATTGAGTAGTTTTTGTTCTGTTTGTGATTACAAAACTAAGACCACCAAATAGAATGCATTTTCTTTTCTCAACTTCTCCAATGAGTGTCTCAATTTCACATTTGTTGTTACAGGCCAGTTTTAAGAACTATGGCCACCATGGGACTTTCACCCAAATAATACACTAGTTCACTGAGTTCAGACTTAACTTAATTTCCCAACCTCAAAACAAGAGGGATCCTACCAGCACAGCACAGCAGGTCCACAAATAGACAGAGACATGAGCCTTTAATAAAACTGAAAACAATTTATTTTGAGCCAGTAGGCAATCTTTAAAATCAGGAAAATGGTATGTTTTACAAGTATTAAAATATCCAATATTAAAAATTCAAAATTGATTTTACTAGATACAAAATAAAAAACGAAAGAAATAACAATTTTTAACTAAATGGTCAGGACTATTACCAGACTGTAGTAGCCTATACTCACACCACACTCCAATACACTACAAGCATTGCAATATTTAAAAAAAAAAATCAGATAAGTGAAGCAAAGTTACACTTAAGGTGAATGCATGCAAAAGGGAGAAGACAACTGCTACACAGCGTGCCCCAGTGCTAATACACCTGCAGCCGACCACTACAAGGACACAATTTTAGTTTTGTGCACATATGCCTTCAGATCAGCAATTAACAATACAACCAAGATAAATACCTTTATATTAAAATACTATAGATGAAATAATCAGGACAAAAGCAGTTTGAAAGTACAAACAGTATAGCCTAAAATACAGTAAAATGTCTAACAGATTTAAAATGTATTATACCAAGCAATCAAACAAAGGGACAACAGATAAAGCAGTGATAACTAAAAACAAGGCAGTACTTAGGCAAAGCAGAGCAAGTATAATGGCAAAAAGAAAGCTAGCATAGACAAAGCTGCAGTGGCAATTTCTACCATAAAACAAAATAAAATTCAATTTGTTACAATGGCTACAAACATTTCTATAAATATGAAGACACTATGGCAAAAAACTAAAGAGATGGTACCTTGGCTGCCCAAAAACACTCCCACAGTCGGTTTATTACACAGCCGTTAAAATCTGAGACGTGATCTGACAATCTCCAAACCCAGCGACCTATGCCTGGGGCTTAAGATTCCTGTTAAGTAAGCAGAAAATATAACAAATGTCTTCCTCCACCTGCTACAAGCACCTGCAAGCATTTACTGAGGACACATTAAACATGACGGCAGCGCAGCACAAGGCAACGTCGGTCTGAAATGGTATTTTAAATTTAGCAATCTGAATGAATAAAGAAAGCAGAAGTATCATAATACAGGTCAAGCAGTTGATCAGCTTCCACATTGTTCAGCAACACTTGTTTTCACTGTTATACTGTTATAATTATTGTGCAAAATGCCAGTAAAATACTGATTGCTTTTTAACATAAGTATATGTTTATGGAATGTATTTCACACATCTTTTTTATTGCAAATGCAGTAATCCAGAGTGAGGGAGTGAGAGATGACAGAGCTAATCAGAGCGGCCACTTTATGAACTGGTTATCAGCTGAGATGGGTGGTACAAATTACATGTTTCTTCCTGTACCTATGTGTAAGCTCTAATATGAGGATGCCCTTTTTCAACCAATTTTTGGTTTGAAGCGAAGGTCCCATTAATTTTTCAAGTTGTTGAAAAGATAACTCTTTAAGGACGTCCTCTTATGTCTCGTTTTGGCTAAAGCTGAAAAGTAATTTTCTCTTGTCATGTCTTTCAAACTACTCACTTGTCTTTGGAGTTTAGATATTTTTTAAAGGCCATAGAAAATTAGAAAGCTGTTATCACAAAAGAAAGCAAAAAAAAAGTTAAACACAAGTCAACACAGGAGATAGAAATTATTATAGTGCAAATGCTAAACAGACAATGTTGCCTGTTTAGATATCCCTGGGAAACAAAATTAACATTTATGAATATTGAATTGTTTTGTTGCCTTCACACTCTTTCAGAAGCACCCATATTTCACATATATATTTATAGCACATGTGCGAAATGTAGCACCTGCGCTCACATCAAACATGTATACAAAGTAATTTTGTACTGGACTTGCATTTTTGAGCAGGCAACTCAGGCACCCATTATCTTTCAATATCAAGTCACAAACTACACGTGGTGTATCTTTGAAGATTTTATGTTCAACAATAAATATATTTTAGCAGATTTTATATTCCTTCAAATAATCCCTATTTTCAAGAAGTACTATAGACCATCATCTCCTTGGTCTTGTTTTAGTAGCAAATTTTGGTACATACCATAAAACAGTCTTCATTACACCTTTGCTATTCTGACGCAGCCAAGAAGGCATATCACATGTTTGGTGATGGTGATTTTTGGGTCGGTTTCCCATCGTATACAAACCCGATCCTGAAACTTTTGATCCAATCCATAAAGTAACTGCAACCTACCACCTAGAAATCTTTTTTAAATGGAACATGTAATTTCTTCCAGCATGTAATGTTGTGGTTTACTAAACTGTGACAAATTCATAGTATTTAGCCAAGAGGGCAACTTCCATTTCTGGTGTCCTTGGATGAATTTGTTTTTTGCTTGCCATGATGCCATCACCTCACTCTCTCTCTTCTGCCTTCTAACATTCTTTCTGTCATCAGAAAGCTGATACTGCTAACAGGTTGAATATGTGTGTTGTTCCTCATATAGACAGCTGCTCTGTGGTTATTCAGCATGCTACCTGCCTTGAGGGAGAGCGCCACAGCCATAGAGGTTCATAGTTTAACATTTTCCGCTGTACTACTTTCTTTTGAAGTGTGATTTTTTTTTTTTTTTTTTCATTTTGCTAACACTAATGTAAAACATTTTACTTTGTAGTTATATTGGCAGAATGAAATGTGTCTCCTTGATGAGTAGGGCCTATTCCAAAGTTGAGAGTACGGGCAAACACACATACATACATAGACTCTTATACTCATTACAGGACACCTGCATATCTAATTAGTGCTGACAGCTCACTCACTTTCTCTCTCAAAGAAGCACTCACATAATCACACAGCAGCATCAATCACAAATGGAAGCGTTTTCATTTCCATTAATTTGGCTGTGGATTAAAGCTGACCCATTTTTGCTAATGGTGCCAGCTTTGGACAGGAGAGATGGAGGAATGAGGACAAACCCAACTAATGGTTATCATACAGCTACATAAAAGGACTGGTGTACCTGCAGCACATGTCTGACAACAGGTTCACTCCTTTTGGGTTTTTAGTCCAAAATCACACACGGAAAAAAGTGTAGCCTCAAAGAATAATCTGTGCAATATTTATGTAAATAAAGGTTTTGTTATGCTCTGCCTCTGATTAATATACGATAATATAGCCTGGAGCAAATTAGTGAAATGAGTTTAAACATTCTCTGTTCTAATCACTAGAGCTATGATTTTCTATTTTTCAATATTCTCTAGCAAAGTTATATTTTTACCCAGTGCATGCAGGTTTCTATTTGCCTGCCTGCATCCATTCTGTATTGTGGTGACTCACTTTAAACTTGAGTGTGTCTGTGTCAGAATAAAAGCAGTATTTAGAGCAAGGATCAAGTAGCACAGTGCAATTTTGGTGTCAAGGATTACAGGGATTTATGATTGCCCCGACTGCCTCACGAGGACCTAATTTTTCAATAGCAGTTCGTCTTAGAAGAGAGCTTTTGACAGTAAGAGGTTATTTGGTCATTTATGTATTTCTCTGTCCATTTTAAAGGTGAAATGTTTCTTGAATGTTTTACAAAATAGCTAAAAATGTCACAGGAACTTAAAAATATTGTGCGTCTTTACTAAATACCTAATGAAAGTGAAACACAACAGAAACAGCTGTTTCAGATTGCCTTACAGTATTAAAACAGCCAACAATTATCTCAATAGTATTTGTGGATTCACTTACAATTGAAAAGCCTCAGATTATTGTTGTGGGCCATGATATATAATCTGTTGACCTCATTCAGATTTTTGGGGTTACCAGGTGGAACCCAATTTCAATTTCTGTTTAGCTTTTGATCTACTATAAACAGAGCAACATGGTATTATGTAAACCAAATATTTTTAAGTTTGCTGTCTAAACACCATGTCTTAATCCAGCCACATCTCTCCCCCTCTCCTTGTGTGCTCTGTTGTGTTTCCCCCTCTCTGTGTTCCTTACTGGTCCCCTGTCTGTGTGTGTGTGTGTGTGTGTGTGTGTGTGTGTGTGTGTGTACTGGTCTGGGCGTGGCGCTCTGTTCTCCCTCCTGCTGCTGATCACTGGTACACCTGATGCTCATCATCCAATCAAGCCTCACAGTATATCTACCCGGTTCTGCTCTTTAATCATCGCCAGATTGTCTCAGTGCACCATTGTGGTACTTTTGCTATGGCATTAGTGCGCATGCGCCAGCCCGCATGCTGCCTGTTGCCGTAGCTCTGTCTCGTCGTCTTACTTTTTCCTACTTTTAACTTTTCTTTTTTCTTCCAAACTTGAGTAACTTGTGTGTAAGTGTAATTTAAACTACGCTCTTTGCGAAAATGAGGGTAGGAAGTGTTTTTGTACTTTTTTTCGCCGTGGAACTTCTTCTTCTGCCTCTTGGTCGGGGCACCGCTGCAGCTGCTTCACGCTGAAGCCGAGCAGCATGGCGCCCAGGACTACCGATGTCCCCACTGAGATCTGGAGGAGGACACACCGAGGATGCAGAGGTGGAACGAAGCAGCGAGGGAAGAGAGAGGGGTGCAGAAAAAAGAGACTTAAGAATAAGAGATTTAAGCCGTGTCTGCCTTCTCTCGTCATGGGCAACGTGAGATCGCTGGCGAATAAAATGGACGAGCTAACGGCGTTAGCCCGGAGTCAGACGGAGTTCCGTGAGTGTAGCTTGATGTGCTTCTCAGAGACATGGCTACACCAGGATATCCCGGACCATAACGTTTCCATCGACGGCTTTCATACTGTTCGGGCCGACGGGGATCACACCGGGAGCGGTAAGCGGAAAGGCGGCGGGCTTGCTGTTCTGGTCAACAACAGATGGTGTAACCCTGGTCATGTTACTATAAAGCAGAGTATCTGTAGCCCGGACATTGAACTGCTAGCTGTGGGACTCCGGCCATATTATCTGCCACGTGAATTTTCACATGCCATTGTTGTGGCTGTTTACATCCCCCCCTCTGCTAACCCGGCATCGGCGTGCAACGCCATTCACACCGCCATAGCACAACTCCAGACTCAACACCCGAGTGCCCTCATATTAATCTCGGGTGACTTCAACCATGTCAGTGTTTCAACAACACTGACTAATTTCACCCAGTATGTGAGCTGTCCTACTAGAGAGGAGAGGACACTGGACCTGCTGTATGCTAACGTGAAGGATGCATACAGCTCTTCCCCCCTCCCCCCTCTGGGTAGGTCAGACCACAACCTGGTTCACCTCAAATCCTGCTATGTGCCTCTGGTTAAAAGGCACCCTGTGACCACAAGGACAGTGAGGAGATGGTCAGAGGAGGCCTATGAGACACTGCAGGAATGTTTTGAGATGACAAACTGGGATGCACTCTGTGAGCCTCATGGAGAGGACATTGACGGGCTCACTGAGTGCATCACCGGCTACATTAACTTCTGTGTGGACTGCAATGTCCCAACCAAGATGGTCCATTGTTATCCAAATAACAAACCGTGGGTCACAAAGGACATCAAGGACATTCTGAATGCCAAGAGGAGGGCCTTTACGGATGGTAATAGGGAGGAGGTGAGGGCAATCCAGGCTGACCTGAAGGTGAAAATCAGGGAAGCCAAGGAGAAGTATAGGAGGAAGCTGGAGCGTAAACTCCAGCAGAACAATATGAGAGAGGTCTGGAGCGGCATGAAGACCATCACTGGCTTCAGACCGACTGGCAGCAGAGGAGTTGAAGGCAGCTTGGACAGGGCCAACGAACTGAATCTGTTCTTTAACAGATTCGACACACTGGCTCCTGCTCATCCCCCCTCTAACTCAGCTGCTGTCGGCCCTCAAGCTCCGCTGAGTACTCTGCTCCCCCCTCCCCATCAGGCTAACAGCCCTCTCCAGACCGACGACTCCCCCCCCTCCCCCACCTGTAACTTCTGCTGTGTGCCTTACTGCTGACCAGGTGAGAGGACAGCTGATGAGGCTCCACTCAAACAAGGCTGCAGGCCCCGATGGCGTTAGCCCCGGGGTGCTAAAAGCCTGTGCCCCCCAGCTATGTGGAGTCCTTCAGCATGTCTTCAACCTGAGCCTGAGTCTTCAAAGGGTCCCCATTCTGTGGAAGACATCTTGCCTCGTTCCTGTGCCGAAGACGCCACGCCCCAGTGGCTCCAAGGACTACAGACCGGTGGCACTGACCTCTCACATAATGAAGACCCTTGAGAGACTAGTGCTGGAACAGCTGCGGCCCATGATCAGACCCCTCCTGGACCCCCTTCAGTTCGCCTACCAGCCCCGGCTGGGAGTTGAGGACGCCATCATCTACCTGCTTAACCGCATCCACACCCACCTGGACAGGCCGGCAAGCATGGTGAGGATCATGTTTTTTGACTTCTCCAGTGCTTTCAACACCATCCGGCCTGCCCTGCTGGGGGAGAAGCTGGCAGCGATGCAGGTGGATGCCCCCCTTGTGTCCTGGATTGTGGACTACCTGACTGGCAGACCACAGCACGTGCGCCTGCAGCACTGTGTGTCGGACAGCGTGGTCAGCAACACTGGGGCCCCTCAGGGGACCGTCCTCTCTCCCTTCCTCTTCACCATCTACACCACGGACTTCAGCTACCACACAGAGGGCTGCCACCTTCAGAAGTTTTCTGATGACTCTGCTGTGGTGGGATGTATCAGTGGTGGTGATGAGACGGAGTACAGGGCTGTGGTGGGTAACTTTGTTTCATGGTGCGAGCAGAACCATCTGCAGCTCAATGCAACAAAGTCTAAGGAGCTGGTTGTGGATCTACGGAGGGCCAAGGCACCAGTGACCCCGGTTTCCATCCAGGGGGTCAGTGTGGACATTGTGGAGGACTACAAGTACCTGGGAGTACACTTAGATAACAAACTGGACTGGACCAAGAACACTCAGGCTGTTTACAGGAAGGGCCAGAGCCGCCTCTATTTTCTGAGGAGGCTGAGGTCCTTCAACATCTGCTGGACCATGCTGAAGATGTTCTATGAGTCTGTGGTGGCCAGTGCTATCCTGTATGCTGTCGCATGCTGGGGCAGCAGGCTAAAGGTAGCGGACGCCAACAGACTCAATAAACTGATGGCCGGTGACATTGCGGGGGTGGAGCTGGACTCTCTGGCGGTGGTGTCAGAGAGGAGGATGCTCGCCAAACTACACGCCATCTTGGACAGTGTCTCCCACCCGCTCCATGACGTGCTGGTCAAGCAAAGGAGCACCTTCAGCGGAAGAATCATCCCACCAAAAAGCACCACAGAGCGCCACAGGAAGTCATTCCTGCCTGTGGCCATCAAACTATTTAACTCCTCCCTCTAAGGGTTAGTCTGTATGACCCTAGGTCACTAAACTGGACATTGAGCATTACATCTCCGCCATAATTAATAATAATTGTGCAATATTCTGAGTACTACTTATTCTCCGTGCAATATTAGTTTTCCCTTGTTAGTTTTTTCTTATTTATTGCTACTGATACTATACCTCAATTACTCTTCGACAGTACATGCACCTCCGCTTATTAATATTATTTATTACATAATTAGTGACATTGTATTTTATACTGTACTTTCATCATCAACCAGTAAACCCACTTGGTACTCGACACTTAGTTTATCTTATACTTATACTGACATGATACTTAATTTATTTCTGACCTGTTTATAGTGTTTATAGTGTATTATATCGTTTTCTAGTACTTTCTCCTGTGTGCACCGACGTAAAGACGAGCTGCTGTAACAAAGAGTTTCCCTACGGGGATCAATAAAGTATTTCTGATTCTGAAAATCCTGACCAAGTCTATTTTTCTCGTTTTCCTGTCTGACCTTGTCTGTCTATGCTTCAGATCCACTCCCTACCAGTGATCACAGCCAGAGTTTTTTTTCATCTCCAGTCAAACTGTCTCCACCTCTCTGCCTTAGGTTGGCGCTTGGGCAGACTCTGTGTTTACATCAGTGATGTTTGTAGTCAAAGTTGGTGGACAATGTTAAGATGTCGACTATATTATCTGCAGAGAGTTTTTGTTGCTGCCGTTTACATTACCCCAGATGCAAATTAAAAAACAATGCACTGCAGGAACTATGTATGAGGTCATCAACACTCACGTGACAAAACAACTTGATTATAAGTATTTTATTTACTATTGTATTTTTATTGTAGCTGGTGATTTTAATAAAACAGACCTCAGAACTGGTTACCTAAATTCCATCAGCATGTCCACAACCCCACCAGGGGAAGTAATACCCTGGACCACGTTTATACAAACATTTCTGACAGCTACAAAGCTCTCCCCTGCCCCCATTTTGGTCAATCAGACCTTATTTCCCTGCTTCTCCTGCCTACTTACTCCCAGCTGATTAAAAGGGTCAAACCATCAGAAAAAAATGTTAAAATGTGGACTGCTGAGTGCACAGACTTGCACATGTTCAGAGATGTCGCCTGTCATGGATACTCCAGGCTTCACTACCCACTAATTATCCACACCTGCTCCCAATCACACTCCTGCTCCACATTAGCTCCCGATCAGTCTGCATATAAGCCCTGCACTCACCTCAGTCTATGTCCGACCTCGTTGGAATCTAGGACTCACCATGCCACTCGGCATAACGCCTATATCGCCAGTCTCCAGCGTTTCTCCAGTCTCCAGTGAATCTTCCCTCCTACGGATTTCCCTATCTATAAACTATTACTCTCGGGCTGTCATCTAAATAAAGTACATTCTGTCTCCATCTCGGTGTCCCCTGCCTGTCTGTTCCATAACAGAAGGTTGGACCTAACCGAAAGGATGAAAGGCTCGAGCCCCGATGGCCTCTTCCTGGACCTGGAGGATCTGGTTGAACAATACCTCCTCACCCATCCTTCACCACCTCTGGCTGAAAGCGAGATGACACAACTAGGGACCTTCTCAGGCTCAGCAGATGACTGCGAGGAATTTTTGGTGAGGGGTTGCCTGATCTTTAAGTGGTATCCACAACAGTTTCCTACCGAACAATCCAAGGTGGCCTTCTTGGTTCTCCGGGTAGTCGGCCCGGCACTTTTCTGGGTAGGACCCCTATGGTCACAAGACGAGACCATCCTCAACTCTTTGAGCAGGTTCACAACACTCCTTAGGAAGGAGTGTGGCCCTCCAGTCGTCAAGTTGTCAGCCAGTCCTCAGCCCGCACCTCTACCGACCAGTCTCCAGTCAACCAACCCACTACCTGCCTGCACTGAAACTCCGCCGCCCAGCTGCTCGCCTGCTCCGCCTCCCAGCGGCTTGCCGGACTGAGCAGCTCCCCGCTCCTGAGCTCTCCGCCGGACTGCAGCAGCTCCCCGCTCCCGGACTTCCAGTTGGATCACAGCACGCCGCAGGACCAACAGCTAGGTCGCAGACCTCAAGGGGGTTCCTGCCTTCGCCGCAGCCAGCCTCCTGTGACCTTCCTCCTGTGCACTCCGCCAGGCCTCCAGATGGTATTGGGGGGGGGGTACTGTCACGGATACTCCAGGCTTCACTACCCACTAATTATCCACACCTGCTCCCAATCACACTCCTGCTCCACATTAGCTCCCAATCACAGTCTGCATATAAGCCCTGCACTCACCTCAATCAACCTTGTTTGAATCTATCTCCAGTCTCCAGCGTTTCTCCAGTCTCCAGCAATCTCCAGTCTCCAGTGAATCTTGACTCCTACGGAGTTCCCTATCTATAAACTTACTCTCGGGCTGTCATCTAAATAAAGTACATTCTGTCTCCATTTCGGTGTCCCCTGCCTGTCTGTTCCATAACACCACCAACCAGGAGAACCACATCAATCACATCAATGACATTATACATCCTTAAATGGGTTGATGATGTGGTGATCACAAAGACAATTAAATCATTCCCTTACCAGAAAGCTTGGATGAATGGAGAGGTGAGGACCCTATTGAGAGCCAAAAAAAGCTTCCTTTCGGTCAGGTGACACTGCCAGAACAAGACTGAAAAATGGCATCAAGGAAGCAAAGTGGAGAGAGGAGAGAGACCTCAACACCAACAACACCAAAGGCAAGCGATCCAAACCATCAAAGGCTACAAAAGCAGGAGTACCCCCATCATGTGTGAGGCCACATTGCCAGATGAGCTTAAATGGTAAATGGACTGTACTTGTATGGTGCTTTTCTAGTCTTCTGACCACTCAAGGCGCTTCACACACTACATATCACATTCACACGCATTCATACACTGATCATCAGTACAAAGAAACTAATTAATCATTCACACACACACCGCCCTTGGGAACAATTTGGGGTTCAGTGTCTTGCCCAAGACACTGATGGACGATCCGCTCTATCACTAAGCCACAGCTGCCCCTAACACATTTTATGCTCACTTTGATCTCCTCAACAAAGAGTCAGCTGTCAAGTCTACTCCGCCTCCAGAGGACTGGGCACTGTCAGTACACACAGCTGATGTGAGAAGAATCCTGCTGAGCGTGGATATGAGTAAAGCTGCTGGGCCTGATAACATCCCTGGCCTTATACTAAGAGCATGTGCCAACCAGTTAGTCGATGTCATTACTGACATTTTCAACACATCACTGTCACAGGAGAGTGTTCCCATTTGCTTAAAGACAGCCACCATCGTCCCTGTACCTAAAAAGTCTGCAGTGTCTAATCTAAATTACTACCACACTGAAGTGTTTTGAGAAACTGGTTCTCCAGCACATCAAAGACAAGATCCCAGCCAGCCTGGACCCTCACCAGATTGCAATAGATCCACAGAGGATGCCATCTCCACTGCCCTCCACTCAGCCCTCACACATCTTGAAAATAACAACACCTACATCAAAATGTTGTTTGTTGATTTCAGCTCAGCATTCAACACAATCACCCCTATGAAACTGATTGCCAGACTTAGCACTCTGGACTTACTACACTCTGCAACTGGATATTGGACTTCCTCACAAACAGACCCCAGACAATTTGGATTGGCACTCACACCTCCTCCACTCTGGTACTCAACACCGGAGCCCCCCATGGCTGTGTACTCAGCCCACTCCTGTTCACGCTGTACACCCACGATTGCAATCCCCGATATGGAGAGAACTCAGTTTTGAAGTTTGCGGATGACACTACCATCATCGGCCGGATTGCAAACAACTATGAAAATTAATATCTGGAGGAAATCAACAATCTTGCAAATTCTGTTTACCTGCTGCCGTCTGGCAAGCGATACAGAAGTATCTGCTGCCGTACCACCAGACTGCAGAGTAGCTTCACACAGAAAACATTTGACTGTTTTTTTTTTCAAGAAAATCTGTGATTATTTTTTTCAAGCCTGAATATTAGATTAAATGAGTTGATACTGAAATTTGTTCTGAATGGATTTCACCCTCACTTCAAATTTAATTTAAAAGCTGTCTTGGTTTTCTGACTTCAAGGTTGGGCTTTGTACAGAATGTTAACATACACCCACACAGGGAGTTTTCAAGCTGTCTTGTAGACCCACTTTTTCAAAATAAACCTTCTCCCAACCCAAAATGAATTTACAGGTTACTAGGATAACACAATGCTCTTTTTATTTTCTACCCAGTTGTATGAGCCTGCCCTTTCCATTAAATAAATTGGTGAATCCAGTTTGAAGCATCACTCCTTGTTGTACTGTTCTCTTAATATGTTTTGCTTTCCAAGCGTGAAATATAAATAAACAGCAAGCCAAACTCTTTTCAAGAGCCAGGGTATGAGCGCCTTGCTCTTTTAATATTCCAATTTTTGGTTTACACAGGCAAACTCAACGGCCACTGAACCGAGTAAAACTGTAAATTAAATAAAAGAAACAAGGAGAAATTATTACAATCAAAATGAAATTATGCTTATTAACAGTGCAATAAGTGATATGTATATAGATACATCGCTAACTCAGGTTAGAAGCATTATCAATACATCACATTAGCACTGATTGCCATAAACATTGATTACGTCACGTTAAACTCTTGCAACATATATTAAACTGATGGATGATCCAAATAAACTTACAGCCATCACTTTTGAGTGGGTTTAGAAGCATGATCAAATCAGATGCAACAAAAACATATGTTAAGCGTTTGCTACGCCATAAGCTCGCTATTTCCTGTTACCCAATGTGCGGTGCTTGTGGAAGCACGTCAAAATAAAAGTCCTCACATAGGAACTTGCATAATAGCGGCAGATAAAATGAAACTAATAAAGAATATTAAGCAATCATAAAAATATAATGTTTATACATGCAAATGTCCATCACAAATTATGCACAGCCTCTGACAGAGGCAACAAAGACAGAACACTTGTCATATAAAATAAAGTGAATTTAAAATCTTAATGAGACATGGAATTGCAATTTAGCATTAGAAAGGTGCTCCTGATGTTTTAGACATTTGAAAGTATAATGCAACAGTTTTGTATTCACTCTGTATTGCAAGGATATTGGAAGACTTTATAA